>NC_053025.1:379555175-379571124 GCF_003073215.2 Triticum urartu | reverse complement strand
TCCTTTGATCACTGACAGTACTTCCCGACCGCTCCGCTTCGTCAAATTCCTTTCCAATAATGCGGTCATAGTTTCCTTTCGGCGGATCAGACTTCGGTGGTTTTGTCAGGGCAGCCAGAGTGTGCTTCACTTTCACCCGATCTACCTTCTCCTCCGGAGGTGGATGTTTCTTTGCTTTCACCCCTTCAAAGAAGTTCCTCATTTCTTCTCGTGCGATCTCGGCGTTCTCCTCCAGGGTCCTCTCATATGGTAACTTCTCTGGAGTCTTCAGAGAAGGACCGAATCTGTATGTCCTCCCGCCTCTGGTTGTACTGCTAGACGCCGACCGAGCAGACGGAGCGGTTGTCTTATTTACTTGCTTAAGAGGCGGAGGAGAAGGACTACGATGCGCCGGAGCAGCTGGAGCGGCGGCAGGTCTCTTCCGCCCTTGCTGACGAGGCGGAGAAGGAGGAGGCTGGCTGCTCGGGCGCGTCGGCGCAGGCGGAGAAGGAGGCGGAGTGCCGCCACGCGCCAGAGAAGGAGCCGGCCGAGGGCCCTGATCGTCACTCGCCAGAGGAGGAGGCGGTGGAGGCGGAGTGCCCTGACTCGCCGGAGGAGGAGGAGGAGGCGGTGGCGTCCAGTTCGGAAGGTTGATGAGCTCCTTCCGCCATAGGCATGGAGTCTTCAGAGCAGACCCCTGCCGAGTCTCCCCTTCACCGGTAGGGTGGTCAAGCTGGAGGTCCTCAAATCCCTCCGTTATCTCATCCACCATCACCCTAGCATATCCTTCTAGAATCGGCCGGCAGTGAAAAGTTGCGCCGGGTTCAGTAGGATAAACAGAACCAACAGCCGCCTTGACCTTCAAATTCATCCATTGCGTCATAAGGTGGCAATTTTGAGACTCCGTTATAGCATCCATGGGATAGCTGGCAGGAGCCGTCAAGGCATGCTCCGGCTGAAGCAGCTCGGTGGAAGCCACGCTGCTTGTGCGCTGAGATGGCGGGGTAGCTTCGGGGGAGGCTTCGGCAGTACGTTTGCTGCAATTTGCTTCTCGTTCCTCTATCGCGTCTACCCTTGCTTGCAACGCCTGTATTTGGGTCTGCTGCACTTTTTTCCTCCTCTCATGGGATTTGTAACCACCTGCGTCCGGAAACCCAACCTTCCATGAAATGGAGCCTGGCGTGCCTCATGTCCGTCCAGGGTGCTCAGGATTCCCGAGGGCCATTGTGAGCTCGTCGTTCTCTCTGTCTGGAAAGAACGTCCCTTCCTGCGCTGCTTCGATATACTGCTTAAGCTTACTGACTGGTATGTCCATTTGATCGTTCGTCCAAATGCACTTCCCTGTTACAGGGTCCAGGGTTCCGCCAGCCCCGAAGAACCAAGTCCGGCAATGGTCTGGCCAGTTAATTGTCTCTGGTTCAATCCCTTTATGAACCAGATCATTCTCAGTCTTGGACCACTTAGGCCGGGGTACGAGGTAGCCACCTGACCCCGTGCGATGGTGAAGCTTCTTCTTCGCAGCATTTTGCTTGTTTGTCGCCGACATCTTCTTACTCTTTTCTGATGTCTTGTGGGCCACAAATGCGGGCCAGTGATCTCTGATCTTCTCATATCTGCCCTTGAATTCTGGTGTCTCATTATTTTCGACAAACTTATTCAGCTCTTTCTTCCACCTCCTGAATAGTTCTGCCATCCTCTTCAGAGCAAAAGACTTGATTAATTTCTCTTTAACTGGGTTCTCTGGATTATCCTCAGGCGGTAGGGTGAAATTTGACTTCAGCTCAGTCCAAAGATCATTTTTCTGCATATCATTGACATAAGACACCTCAGGGTCTTCTGTAGCCGTCTTAAACCATTGCTGGATGCTTATCGGGATCTTGTCCCTAACCAGAACCCCGCACTGAGCAAAAAATGCGCTCTTTGTCTGGAGGGGTTCAATAGGTTGGCCGTCGGGAGCGATTGCTATGATCTCAAACTTTTCATCCGAGCTCAACTTTTTCTTCGGGCCTCGTCTCTTTACCGAAGTTGTGCTCGATTCGGAGGGCTAGAAAAAAGAACAAAGGCTTAATTAATATGTTTACATACCAAAACAATGAATGCATCAATCAGCTAGTCAGCAGAAGCTTAACTAATATATATACCTGGCCGGACTCGGTTCGGTCACCGGAGCCGTCATCACGGTCTCCTTCTTGAACCGGCATTGGGTCACCGGAGCCGTCCTCATGTTCTTCTTCTTGCACCGGCATTAGGTCACCGTAGCCAGCTTGTTCACCCTCTCCTTCCAGACCATCGGTTTCGTTGAGAAACAACGAGATGGCATCACTTCCTTCTGCGATTATGTCCCTCAACAACGCTTCTTTTGTTGCTTCGTCTAGGGCGGTGTCCATAGTTTCTACAAATATTTACAACATGGCAATTATTATTCAAACATGACAGATGGATATATTAGTTCCAAACGTAGAACTAGCTACCTAATCATAGTAAGCTATCGGGAGGGGGTATATATCGACAACGACGACACTACATCTATGTCCCTTGACGACCCTCGTTCCCGATAAAAAAAGAGGAAGAAGAAGAAAAAAAAAGAGGAGAAGAAAGAATAGAGGAGAGGAAGAACCCTCGAACCGAACCCGACCCCTAGACGACCCTCTTCTTCCTCTCATGTTCGAGAGGATCGCCGAGGGGTCGGGAGGTTGCCTAGTGTCAAAGGATTCAACAAAACCATGTCTTCATCATTAGGCGAAAGTAACATGTGCATGATGGTACGAAGCTCTTCAAAGTTGTTCTGGAACGGAGTCCCAGATAGGATAATTCGCTTTTTGGTACAAAGTTCAGCAAGAGCCTTCCGAATATCGCTATTTGGAAGGCCTTTGCTGAATTCGTACCAAAAGGATTATTCTATCCGGGACTCCATTCCAGAACAACTTTGCAGAACTTCGTACCAACATGCCCTGGTTACTTCCGGCTAATGATGAAGGCATGGATTTCTTCAATACTTTGACACTAGGAAACCTCTCTCGACCCCTCGGCGATCCTCGACCCCTCGAACCCTCGACGACCCTGGAACCCTCGACCCCTAGACGACCCTGCTGGAACCCTCGACCCTCGAACCTATAGAACCCTCGAACCCTCGACCCTGAAACCCTCGACCCTTGACCCTAACGACCCTCGACCCTCTACCCTAGTTCCCGACCCTCGACCCCTCGAAGAGGAGAAGTATATATTCTATTTTCTCTTCTTCTCCACTATTCCTTTCTTCCTTCTCCTCTTCTTTTTCTTCTTTTTTCTTCTTCTTATTTATTTCTCCTCTTCTTTTCCTCTCCTCTTCTTCTTTCTTTCCTCTTCTTATTTTCTTTTTTCCTATCCTTCTTTTTCTAAAATTGTAATTTTTGCATATATAAAACTTTTCTAAAATTGTAACTTTCTATATAAAACTTTCCTATCGGGAGGGGGAGAAGATCGAAGAAAAAAAAGAAGAAAAAAAAGAGGAGAAGAAGAAAGGAATAGAGGAGAAGAAGAAAAAATAGAAAAAAAATTCTATTTTTTCTTCTTCTCCTCTATTCCTTTCTTCTTCTCCTCTTCCTTTTCTTCCTCTCCTCGTCTTCTCCTTCTTCTTCTCCTTCTTTCTCTACTTATTTTCCTATTCCTTATTTTACCTTTTCCTCCCCACTAACATAAAATGCACTAACCTAAAATGCAACAAACATAAAATGCCGGTGCGGAACAACTAACCTAAAATCAGTGATAAAATGCACTAACCTAAAATCGATATCTACTAACAACTTAAAAAAATTAATACATATATGAAAAAATGCATATATGAAAAAAAACATCATCATATCATCAACAGAAAAAATAGTATTTTTTCTAAAAATCTATCTTTTGCATATATACATCAACATATATATACACTAACCTAAAATGCACAAAAATGCTATCGAAGAGGGGGTATATCGACCCCCCTCATGTATCCACATACATACATCTATACATACATACATTTCTCATATATAAATACATGCATTTCTCATATATAAGTTTTTCTTCTTCTTCCTTTCTTCCTTCTTCCTAGCTAGATATATAAATTTTTGCATCTATAAAATACATATATACTTGCATATATGTATAAATTTTTGCATATATAAACAGAGCCTCGACGGCGGTGGCTCACAGCGGGGGCGGCCGGCGAGGGCGACAGCGGCGGCGGCGGCGATGGCGTCGGCGACGACCACGGCGTTGGCGGGAGCGGGCGGCGGGCGGCGTCGGGGCAGCGCCTGGCGGCGATGGGGCAGGGGCGACGAGGACGGCGGGCTCGGGCGACGGCGGGGGCGGCGACGACGTTGGGGCGGCGCGGGCGATGATGGGGCGGCACGGGGCGCGGGCGACGACGGGGGCTGCGACGACGTGCGCGGGCGACGAGGACGAGGAGCAGGGCGTCGGGGCAGAGGGCGGCGTCGGCGGCGGGGAGAATGAGGAACTGAATGAAATTTTTGACAAGTGCTGTATATATAGCAAGAGCATTGGTCCCGGTTCGTGGCATAAACCGGGACTAATGCCCCCCTTTCGTCCCGGTTGGTGCGACGAACCGGGACCAATGGCCTTGTGCTGCATCGCTAGCTGAAGTTTAGTCCCACATCGCTAGCTGAAGGGCGCCGGCACTTGTTTATAAGGGCTGCTGTGCCTCCCCATTCGAGCTCCTCTCTAATGCAGGCTTTCGGGCCTAAACTTGTTACTGCCTGTGGTCCTATTGGGTCTCTGCGGGCCTGAATCCTGGCCCATGTAGGGTTTCTAGTCGTATTCAGGCCGTGGAGGCCCAGTAGGTGGCATTTTTTTTTTTTTCTTTTTTATTTCTACATTTTTTTTTTATTTTTTATTTCTACTTAAAACTAAATACTTACAGTTTTTTAGTGATTTCTTTTTGCTTTTAGGTCACAAAAATTATAAACTTTCTGTTAGTGCCATTAGTTTTAAATTTTGAATAGTTTAAATTTGAATTTTTAAAAATTTGTGTGAATCACTAGTTTATGAATAACTTTACTATAAAAATAGATTTTTTTTCTATTTATTTTTTATTTATACTTACAACTAAATACTTATAGTTTTTTAGTGATTTCTTTTTGATTTTAGGTCACAAAAATTATAAACTTTCTGTTATGCCATTAGTTTTAAAATTTTGAATAGTTTAAATTTGAATTTTTATAAAATTTGTGTGAATCACTAGTTTATGAATAACTTTACTATAAAAATAGAATTTTTTCTTCTTTGCTATTTATTTTTTATACTTACAATTAAATACTTATAGTTTGATTTTAGGTCACAAATTATATTCTTTTTGCTATTGAAGAATATTATAGTTTTATTTTAGTTGATCATAACATAATATTTTAATTGATTGTTTTTATTTTCATAAAAGTTTTGTAGTTCATTCTGTTTGCTATTAATTCATTATTTGAGCTAAATGACTCTGAAATTGGAAAGCATTTCAAAATGAACTCTGAAAAGGTTGAAAGTTGGCATGGTATCATAATTTCACCCACATAGCATGTGCATGTATAAAACGGACAATGGTAGCATGTTCGTCTGTTACAAATTTGGCATGGTATCATCATAATAGTTGCGGGAGAAAGTCTTCACTTTTTCTTCGCTTGTGTCATTTGCTTATTGCGCCGTAACCATGGATAATCTTCATTGTTTATCAGGATGCTTGGGTCAGCCTTGACATTGAAGGGAGGAATTTCATGAAACTTTTCATAATCTTCAGACATGTCTGTCTTGCCGTCCACTCCCAGGATGTCCCTTTTTCCTGAAAGAACTATGTGGCGCTTTGGCTCATCGTATGATGTATTCGCTTCCTTATCTTTTCTTTTTCTCGGTTTGGTAGACATGTCCTTCACATAGATAACCTGTGCCACATCATTGGCTAGGACGAACGGTTCGTCAGTGTACCCAAGATTTTTCAGATCCACTGTTGTCATTCCGTACTGTGGGTCTACCTGTACCCCGCCGCCTGACAGATTGACCCATTTGCACTTAAACAAAGGGACCTTAAAATCAGGTCCGTAGTCAAGTTCCCATATGTCCACTATGTAACCATAATATGTGTCCTTTCCGCTCTCGGTTGCTGCATCAAAGCGGACACCGCTGTTTTGGTTGGTGCTCTTTTGATCTTGGGCGATCGTGTAAAATGTATTCCCATTTATCTCGTATCCTTTGTAAGTCAATACAGTCAAAGATGGTCCCCTGGACAACAAGTACAACTCATCACAAACAGTGTTGTCACCTCTGAGACGTGTTTCCAACCAACTGCTGAAAGTCCTGATGTGTTCACATGTAATCCAGTCGTCGCACTGCTCCGGGTGTTTGGAGCGCAGACTGTTCTTGTGTTCATCGACATACGGGGTCACCAAGGTAGAGTTCTGTAGAACTGTGTAGTGTGCTTGAGACCAAGAATATCCGTCCCTGCATATTATTGAGTCTCTTCCAAGAGTGCCTTTTCCAGTCAGTCTCCCCTCATACCGCGATTTAGGGAGACCTATCTTGTTAAGGCCAGGAATGAAGTCAACACAAAACCCGATAACATCCTCTGTTTGATGGCCCATGGAGATGCTTCCTTCTGGCCTAGCGCGGTTACGGACATATTTCTTTAGGACTCCCATGAACCTCTCAAAGGGGAACATATTGTGTAGAAATACGGGCCCCAGGATGACAATCTCGTCGACTAGATGAACTAGGACGTGCGTCATGATATTGAAGAAGGATGGTGGGAACACCAGCTCGAAACTGACAAGACATTGCGCCACATCACTCCTTAGCCTTGGTACGATTTCTGGATCGATCACCTTCTGAGAGATTGCATTGAGGAATGCACATAGCTTCACAATGGCTAATCGGACGTTTTCCGGTAGAAGCCCCCTCAATGCAACCGGAAGCAGTTGCGTCATAATCACGTGGCAGTCATGAGACTTTAGGTTCTGAAACTTTTTCTCTGGCATATTTATTATTCCCTTTATATTCGACGAGAAGCCAGTCGTGACCTTCATACTGAGCAGGCATTCAAAGAAGATTTCTTTCTCTTCTTTCGTAAGAGCGTAGCTGGCAGGACCTTTATACTGCTTCGGAGGCATGCCGTCTTTTTCGTGCAAACGTTGCAGGTCCTCCGTGCCTCAGGTGTATCTTTTGTCTTCCCATACACGCCCAAGAAGCCTAGCAGGTTCACGCAAAGGTTCTTCGTCACGTGCATCACGTCGATTGAGGAGCGGACCTCTAGGTCTTTCCAGTAGGGTAGGTCCCAAAATATAGATTTCTTCTTCCACATGGGTGCGTGTCCCTCAGCGTCATTCGGAACAGCTAGTCCACCGGACCCTTTCCAAAGATTACGTAGTGTAAATCATTGACCATAGCAAGCACGTGATCACCGGTGCGCATGGCGGGCTTCTTCCGGTGATCTGCCTCGCCTTTGAAATGCTTGCCTTTCTTTCGACATTGATGGTTGGTCGGAAGAAATCGACGATGGCCCAGGTACACATTCTTCCTGCATTTGTCCAGGTATATACTTTCAGTGTCATCTAAACAGTGCGTGCATGCGTGGTATCCTTTGTTTGTCTGTCCTGAAAGGTTACTGAGAGCGGGCCAATCGTTGATGGTCACGAACAGCAACGCCTTAAGGTTAAATTCCTCCTGTCTGTGCTCATCCCACGTACGTACACCGTTTCCATTCCACAGCTGTAAAAGTTCTTCAACTAATGGCCTTAGGTACACATCAATTTCGTTGCCGGGTTGCTTAGGGCCTTGGATGAGAACTGGCATCATAATGAACTTCCGCTTCATGCACATCCAAGGAGGAAGGTTATACATACATAGAGTCACGGGCCAGGTGCTGTGATTGCTGCTCTGCTCCCCGAAAGGATTAATGCCATCCGCGCTTAAAGCAAACCATACATTCCTTGGGTCCTTTGCAAACTCATCCCAGTACTTTCTCTCGATTTTTCTCCACTGCGACCCGTCAGCGGGTGCTCTCAACTTCCCATCTTTCTTTCGGTTCTCACTGTGCCATCGCATCAACTTGGCATGCTCTTCGTTTCTGAACAGACGTTTCAACCGTGGTATTATAGGAGCATACCACATCACCTTCGCAGGAACCCTCTTCCTAGGGGCTCGCCGTCAACATCACCAGGGTCATCTCGTCTGATCTTATACCACAATGCACCGCATACCGGGCATGCGTTCAGATCCTTGTATGCACCGCGGTAGAGGATGCAGTCATTAGGGCATGCATGTATCTTCTCCACCTCCAATCCTAGAGGGCATACGACCTTCTTTGCTGCGTATGTACTGTCGGGCAATTCGTTATCCTTTGGAAGCTTCTTCTTCAATATTTTCAGTAGCTTCTCAAATCCTTTGTCAGCCACAGCATTCTCTGCCTTCCACTGCAGCAATTCCAGTACGGTACCGAGCTTTGTGTTGCCATCTTCGCAATTGGGGTATAACCCTTTTTTGTGATCCTCTAACATGCGATCGAACTTCAGCTTCTCCTTTTGACTAATGCATTGCGTCCTTGCATCGACAATGACCCGGCGGAGATCATCATCATCGGGCACATCGTCTGGTTCCTCTTGATCTTCAGCAGCTTCACCCGTGGCAGCATCATTGGGCACATCGTCTGGTTCCTCTTGATCTTCACCAGCTCCCCCCGTTGCAGCATCACCGTATTCAGGGGGCACATAGTTGTCATCGTACTCTTCTTCTTCGCCGTCTTCCATCATAACCCCTATTTCTCCGTGCCTCGTCCAAACATTATAGTGTGGCATGAAACCCTTGTAAAGCAGGTGGGAGTGAAGGATTTTCCGGTTAGAGTAAGACCTCGTATTCCCACATTCAGTGCATGGACAACACATAAAACCATTCTGCTTGTTTGCCTCAGCCGCATCGAGAAACTCATGCACGCCCTTAATGTACTCGCGGGTGTGTCTGTCACCGTACATCCATTGCCGGTTCATCTGCGTGCATTATATATAATTAAGTGTCCAAATTAATAGAAGTTCATCATCACATTAAAACCAAAGTGCATACATAGTTCTCATCTAACAACATATAGCTCTCCAGAGCATCTAATTAATTAAACCATACATTGAAACTATGTAAAACATTTCAATGCGAAAACAAATGCGATCATAATCGCAACCAAGGTAACAATTGATCCAACGGCATAATGATACCAAGCCTCGGTATGAATGGCATATTTTCAATCTTTCTAATCTTCAAACGCATTGCATCCATCTTGATCTTGTGATCATCGACGACATCCGCAACATGCAACTCCAATATCATCTTCTCCTCTCAATTTTTTTATTTTTTCCTTCAACAAATTGTTTTCTTCTTCAACTAAATTTAACCTCTCGACAATAGGGTCGGTTGGCATTTCCGATTCACATACATCCTAGATAAATAAAATCTATGTCACGTTGGTCGGCATAATTTTCATAAACAATAAATGAACCAATAGTTATAAAGATAATATACATACCAAATCCGAATCATAGACAGGACGAGGGCCGACGGGGGCGGATACCAAAACCATCGCACTATATAAGATGCAATAATAAATGTAAGAAAATGATACAAGTATCTATCTAAACATACAAGTAAGAATATTTTCCTTTCAGAAAGAAGATAAGAACAAGAGGCTCACCACGGTGGTGTCGGTGATGAGATCGGCGCGGGTGATCGACGGCGGTGAAGACGGGGACGGGGCGTGACGGACCGCTAAATCTAGACAAATCTCGAGGAAAATGGAGCTTGGAGGTCGAGCTTCGAGAGGAGAAAGCTTAAGTAGTGTGGCTCGGGCATTCCATCGAACACCTCATGTGTGCATAGGAGGTGAGCTAGAGCACCACCAAGCCCTCTCCCCCTCGGCCAGAAAAAAACAGAGCAGTGTGCTCTGCTCTTACGCGAGGGGGTATATATAGGCACCTCATTGGTCCCGGTTGGTGGCATGAACCGGACTAAAGGGGAGCCTTTGGTCCCGGTTCAAGCCACCAACCGGGACCAATGGTGGTGGGCCAGGAGCGAGGCCCATTGGTCCCGGTTCGTCCCACCAACCGGACCAATGGCCCACGTGGCCCGGCCGGCCCCCTGGGCTCACGAACCGGGACCAATGCCCACATTGGTCCCGGTTCTAGACTGAACCGGGACTAATGGGCTGACCCGGCCTGGACCATAAGCCCTGTTTTCTACTAGTGAAAGTCTATCCTTATCAAATATGACATCGTTAACTCCAAGGATTTGATTTCCTTTAATAAGCTTGTCAAGGTTTCTCATGCCAACGTGACCAGTCGTCTATGCCACAACCAACCTTTTGAGGATTTAGCAATAAAGCAAGTTTTAGGTTGTGCCTTTTTAGAGAAATCGACAATGTAAAGATCACCTCTACCCATACCAGTAAAGACCATTTTATGATTGTCTCGACGAAATACTTGGCAATCTACCTCAGTAAATAGGACATTCAAACCGAAATCAGCAAGTCTAGATACTGAAAGTAAGTTGTAGCCAAGAGATTCAACGAGCATGACATTTTGAATGGAACTATCATGTGAGATGGCCACCTTACCAAGGCCAACCACTTTACCCTTTGAATTATCACCAAAGGTGACATATTTTCAAGGGCCGTCATTTTCAGCAAGCTCACGAAACATCTCTTCATCTCCGGTCATATGATCAGTACATCCACTATCAAGAACCCATTCCTTTCCTCCTGACACATATCCCCGAAGATTTGCCATAAGACCAAAAGGTCTCATTGCTTCATCAAGATCGAAGTCACTGTCATCATCATCATAATATTCATGTTCATCATGATCTTGTGACTCATCATTTCCTAGAGAGGGTAATTCATTAGATAAATGATCATCAAAGTGGTCACCTTTATGAATTCTTATAGCTTCAAATACGATATCACTAATGATTCCAACATCTCCTTGAGCTCGCTTGAGATTGGAAAGCTCAAATAGATAATCACCAAAACTAGGATCACTAGAGTTCATCTTACTCAAGGCAATAGATTTATGGAGAATTTCATCCAAATTTTTCAAGGAATGATCGGGAAATCGTTCCTCAAGAAATTTCCATATAGTATAGGCACAATTAAGAGTAGTCAAATTAGCAATCAAATTTTTGGGCAATCCTCTAATGATGAGCTCAATAGTTCTAAGATTGCGAATCATGTCAATATCTTCATATAGGGTAGGATGCAAAGGATCAATATGAGATGCACAAGGGCTAGCAATATACTTGTTCAAATGATATTGATTGAAAATTACAAGCATCTCATTTTTCCACTCATGAAAATACTCTCCATCAAGAATAGGCACTCTATGTCTAAGACTCCCTAAAGTAGACACATCCATCTTCCTCCAATGGTGATTAAACCAAGGCAATGGAGACCAAAGCTCTGATACCACTTGTAGGATCTAGAAGTAGATGTGTCTAGAGGGGGGTGATTAGACACTTAGTGCTAAAGTTGCAATTTTTAGGCCTTTTTGGTTTGAGTGGAGTTTTAGGCACAATTTCAACATACACAATACATATCAAGCAAGCATGCAAAGAGTATATGAGCAGCGGAATGTAAAGCATGCAACTTGCAAGAATGTAAAGGGGTTTGGAGAATTCAAACGCAATTGGAGACACGGATGTTTTTCCCGTGGTTCGGATAGGTGGTGCTATCCTACATCCACGTTGATGGAGACTTCAACCCACGAAGGGTAACGGTTGCGCGAGTCCACGGAGGGCTCCACCCACGAAGGGTAACGAGTCCACGAAGCACCCACAAGGGTCCACGAAGAAGCACTTGTCTATCCCACCATGGCCATCGCCCACGAAGGACTTGCCTCACTAGCGGTAGATCTTCACGAAGTAGGCGATCTCCTTGCCCTTACAAACTCCTTGTTCAACTCCACAATCTTGTCGGAGGCTCCCAAGTAACCTAGCCAATCTAGGAGACACCACTCTCCAAGAAGTAACAAATGGTGTGTAGGTAATGAACTCCTTGCTCTTGTGCTTCAAATGATAGTCTCCCCAACACTCAACTCTCTCTCATAGGATTTGGATCTGGTGGAAAGAAGATTTGAGTGGAAAGCAACTTGGGAAGGCTAGAGATCAAGATTCATATGGTAGGAATGGAATATCTTGGCCTCAACACATGAGTAGGTAGTTCTCTCTCAGAAATAGGATGCTGGAAGTGTAGGCTTAGTCTGATGGCTCTCTCTACGAATGAAGAGGAGGTGGAGGGGTATATATAGCCTCCACACAAAATCCAACCGTTACACACGATTTACCAATCTCGGTGGGACCGAATCAACAAACTCGGTCAGACCGAAATAGGAAACCTAGTGACCGTTAGAGATTTTCGGTGGGACCGACTGGATCAACTCGGTGGGACCGATGTGCTAGGGTTAGGGTAAATCCAAAACTCGGTTTGACCGATTACTCAAACTCGGTGGGACCGATTTGGGTAATAAGTGAGAACAGAGAGTTGGCCAAGCAAACTCGGTGGGGCCGATTGCATATCTCGGTGGGACCGAAATATTGCAATAGGTAACAGAGAGTTTGCAAGCCCATCTCGGTGAGACCGAGATCCCATCGGTGAACCGAACTGATTAGGGTTTGGCAGTGGCTATGACAAGTGAAACTCGGTGGCGCCGGATAGAAAGAATCGGTATGACCGAGTTTGGCTTAGGGTTTAGGTCATATGTGGAAGTGGGAAAGTAGTGAGGATTTTGGAGCATATCATTAAGCACATGAAGCAAGAGGCTCATTAAGCAACACCTCATCCCTCCTTAATAGTATTGGCTTTTCCTTATGGACTCAATGTGATCTTGGATCACTAAAATGTAAAATGAAGAGTCTTGAGCTTGAAGCTTTAGCCAATCCTTTGTCCTTAGCATCTTGAAGGAGTTCCCACAACCTTTAGTCCATGCCACTCCATTGTTGAACTTATCTGAAACATGCTAGATAGAAATGTTAGTCCAACAAGAGATATGTTGTCATCAATTATCAAAACCACCTAGGGAGCACTTGTGCTTTCAAGACTACACAAATATCAAGAAAGTTCTTGATGATGTTCTCCCGGCTACGCCAAATCTGGAGGCACCTTCACCTAGGGCAGTTCGTAAGTACGGCAAGCACGTGTTCGCCCACAATACGATGTTCTGCTGCGTCAAGCAGCCGCCTGGCGGTCAGAAGGATGCCTACTACGCCCTCCATCACATGCGGGCGATCGTAAGGGACCATCATCACCTTCTGCTACCAAATAATCTCAAAGATTGGGCCGCGAGCTTGTCGGCAATCCAGGACGCGGACATCAGACAAGAATTCTTTCGCATCCAGTCGGAGTTTGCGGACATCATCCATCAAGATGTCCTTCATACCTCGGGGCAGTTCTTCCTCAGATATCAACCATCCAACATTGAGATAGACGGAATGCTACAAATGCAGGCTGACAACGCCCGCGATTTCATGACCATCACGACAGACGGCGGCTTCATCCACGCTCCTGTCCATGAGTCGAGTCGAAAGTAGTGATGTGTAGTTCTGAAACATTGATTGGCTCATGTTGTAATTAAACTTTAATGAATTGTATGTCTCTTTGGTTTGGACAGTCGTTCAACTTAGATGTAATCGATGCTATTTATTAGTAGGACCATGAATCGTGCTATTAATGTCTTGCTTTTCTCTTCCGATCCTTTTGTTGCATACTTACATATTGCTTATGTATTGTCTGTTGTTTGGCTTGTGCATAGAGATGCCATCGTATGTCGTGTACAAGGGTAAGGTTCCCGGAGTCTACGACGACTGGGAGGAGTGTCGGAGACAGGTTCACCGTTTCAGCGGTAACAGTTACAAAGGGTACACCACTAGGGCGGAGGCCGAATAGATACGCCCGCTATCTAGAGGAGGAGAGGAGGGAGCGTTGGAGGAACCGGATGAAGACCAGTTTGATCGCGATGATGCTCATCGTGATGACCGCACTCTCTTCTATGTGATGGTAGTTTAGATGATCGATATCGACTTGTAATGTGAAGACAAACTCGATACTCGCGGTCTCGAGACTTGTAATGTTTTATCTTTGTTCGGTCTTTTGAATTCGGAGACTAATATGATGAATTGTATTCGGAGACTAATCTTCTATTGTATTCGATGAATCTGCTGTTGCTGTGTGCTACTGTCTATATTCTGTCAAATAATATATTTTGTAACCTGTGCAAAAATCAGAAAAGTAAAAAAAATAAAACCTAATATTCATACTAATGGCGCATCACTACAGAGTGCGCCATTAGTATGCCAAAGTATACTAATGGCGCATCACCAAAGAGTGCGCCATTAGTATGCCAAGTATACTAATGGCGCATCCATCCGCAGTGCGCCATTAGTGTGCCAAAGCACATGGTTAAATATGGCCCCTGGGAGGCATACTAATGGCGCATGGTTATATACTAATGGCGCACTGGTGGTGCGCCATTAGTATACCAGATACTAATGGCGCACCAGTGGTGCGCCATTAGTAAATAATACTAGTGGCGTGATACTAATGGCGCACCAGTGATGCGCCATTAGTAGGCAAAACTCGGTCGCCATTACTAGCTTTTACTAGTGGTCTTGCCCGCTGTGTTCGGCCCGGCCGGATTTGCTTTTACTGTATCGGCGTGACGTTTGTCATCTCGCAGAGTGGTGCGCCCTCGTGATCCGTAGATCGATCTTGAATGCTTTGCCTTGTCCTCCAATATGTCTCGCAGGTCTGGCGTATCTCCCCATGCCTTTTTATTTGAATGGCGTTGGGGTGGAGGCTGAGCTTTTGGCTGGAATGCCTCTCTATCGCGGCCACGAGGTGGCCGATCAGCCGTATCATACGCTTCTTCCTCCAGTCGGGGTAGTAACCTGCACCTTGGGTAACTTCTTGGAGGGGCGCTCGAGTTTATATTCCTCGGCCGCGAGGACTTCAGTCCATCTGTCAGCTAGCAGATCTTGATCAGCTTGAAGCTGCTGCTGCTTTTTCTTCAGGCTATTTGCCGTGGCCATAAGCCGGCGCTTGAAGCGCTCTTGTTCGACGGGATCCTCTGGTACGGCGAATTCATCGTCCGAGGCTTGCCTCGTCTTCGGAGGGGGCAGTGTAATTGTCATCCTCCTCCTCTCCGTCTGCCGCTCTCTCAGGAGAGCTGGCTCCTTCATCCTCCTGCTCTAAATCTTGCTGGAGGGGATTGTTGTTGTCTTCGGCACTATCCGGAGTGTTATTATCTCCTGTCCGGTATCACCACTTTTGCTTTGGCGGGACTTAGAGCGGCGCCGCTGACGTCGGCGCTTGGGTTGCTTCTTGGAGGGGTCATCCTCTGCTATCTCGTCGCCATTGCCTTCGTTGGGTGTATCCACCATGTATATGTCATATGACGAGGTGGCTTTCCAGTGCCCTATAGGTGCTGGTTCATGTTCGTCTCCTACATCGTCGTCCATACCGTCGATGTCTTCGGAGTCGAAGTCGAGCATGTCGGTTAAATCATCGACAGTGGCTACAAAGTGGGTGGTGGGTGGGCGTCGAATTTCTTCGTCGTCCGCATCCCAATCCTGTTGGCCATAATCCGGCCAGGGCTCTCCTGACAAAGAGAGAGACCTTAGTGAATTCAGAATGTCACCGAAAGGGCAAGTGCTGAAAGATATCCACGGCGGTGAATTCCATGATCGGCGCCCAATCGGATTCGATTGGCAGGGGCGCGGATGTTCGGAGTCAAAAAAGAGTCCGGCACCTTGGAGTCACGGGCTGCGCAGAGGTTTATGCTGGTGTTCGGCTCGATCGCCGTTGAGACTGCAGCCCCTGAGGCGGTGTCTAACCACCCGTCCTCGACTGGCGCAGTTGGCTCCGAGCTAAGGGCGGAGCTGATGCGGGCGCAGCCTCTGGGGTACTGTTCGCAAGCTAGGTCATACCCTT
>NC_053025.1:379539021-379554175 GCF_003073215.2 Triticum urartu | reverse complement strand
GCGCAACTTTCGCCGGTACCATAAACCCACCATATACCTTCCTCAAAACAGCCACCATACCTACCTATTATGGCATTTCCATAGCCATTCCGAGATATATTGCCATGCAACTTTCCACCGTTCCGTTATTATGACACGCTTCATCATTGTCATATTGCTTGCATGATCATGTAGTTGACATCGTATTTGTGGCAAAGCCACCGTTCATAATTTCATACATGTCACTCATGAGTCATTGCACATCCCGGTACACCGCCGGAGGCATTCACATAGAGTCATATTTTGTTCTAAGTATCGAGTTGTAATTCTTGAGTTGTAAGTAAATAAAGTGTGATGATCATCATTATTAGAGCATTGTCCCAGTGAGGAAAGGATGATGGAGACTATGATTCCCCCACAAGTCGGGATGAGACTCCGGACAAAAAAAAGAAAAAGAGGCCAAAAAAAGGCCCAAATAAAAAAATGAGAGAAAAAGAGAGAAGGGACAATGCTACTATCCTTTTCCACACTTGTGCTTCAAAGTAGCACCATGTTCTTCATGATAGAGAGTCTCCTATGTTATCACTTTCATATACTAGTGGGAATTTTTCATTATAGAACTTGGCTTGTATATTCCAATGATGGGCTTCCTCAAAATGCCCTAGGTCTTCGTGAGCAAGCAAGTTGGATGCACACCCACTAGTTTCTTTTGTTGAGCTTTCAATATACTTATAGCTCTAGTGCATCCGTTGCATGGCAATCCCTACTCACTCACATTGATATCTATTGATGGGCATCTCCATAGCCCGTTGATACGCCTAGTTGATGTGAGACTATCTTCTCCTTTTTGTCTTCTCCACAACCACCATTCTATTCCACCATAGTGCTATATCCATGGCTCATGCTCATATATTGCGTGAAGATTGAAAAAGTTTGAGAACATCAAAAGTATGAAACAATTGCTTGGCTTGTCATCGGGGTTGTGCATGATTTAAATATTTTGTGTGGTGAAGATAGAGCATAGCCAGACTATATGATTTTGTAGGGATAACTTTCTTTGGCCATGTTATTTTGAGAAGACATAATTGCTTAGTTAGTATGCTTGAAGTATTATTATTTTTATGTCAATATTAAACTTTTATCTTGAATCTTTCGGATCTGAACATTCATGCCACAATAAAGAAAAAATACATTGAGAAATATGTTAGAAAGCATTCCACATCAAAAATTCTTTTTATCATTTACCTACTCGAGGACGAGCAGGAATTAAGCTTGGGGATGCTTGATACGTCTCCAACGTATCTATAATTTTTGATTGCTCCATGCTATTATATTATCTGTTTTGGATGTCAATGGGCTTTATTTTACACTTTTATATCATTTTTGGGACTAACCTACTAACCGGAGGCCCAACCCAAATTGCTGTTTTTTTGCCTATTTTAGGGTTTCGAAGAAAAGGAATATCAAACGGAGTCCAAACGGAATGAAACCTTCAGGAACGTGATTTTCTCAACAAACGTGATCCAGGAGACTTGGAGTGGGCGTCAAGAAACAACGGAGGAAGCCACGAGGCAGGGGGCGCGCCTACCCCCTGGGCGCGCCCTCCACCCTCGTGGGCCCTCCGTTGCTCCACCGAATACTTCTTCCTCCTATATATATCCACGTACCCCCAAACATCCAGGAGCACCACGAAAACCTAATTCCACCGCCGCAACCTTCTGTACCCGAGAGATCCCATCTTGGGGCCTTTTCCGGAGCTCCGCCGGAGGGGGCATTGATCACGGAGGGCCTCTACATCAACTCCATGGCCTCTCCGGTGATGTGTGAGTAGTTTACTTCAGACCTACGGGTCCATAGTTATTAGCTAGATGGCTTCTTCTCTCTCTTTGGATCTCAATACAAAGTTCTCCTCGATCTTCTTGGAGATCTATTCGATGTAATCTTCTTTTGCGGTGTGTTTGTCGAGATCCGATGAATTGTGGGTTTATGATCAGATTATCTATGAACAATATTTGATTCTCCTCTGAATTCTTTTATGTATGATTGGTTTATCTTTGCAAGTCTCTTCGAATTATCAGTTTGGTTTGGCCTACTAGATTGATCTTTCTTGCAATGGGAGAAGTGCTTAGCTTTGGGTTCAATCTTGCGGTGCTCGATCCCAGTGATAGAAAGGGAACCGAGACACGTATTGTATTGTTGCCATCGAGGATAAAAAGATGGGGTTTATATCATATTGCATGAGTTTATCCCTCTACATCATGTCATCTTCCTTAAAGCATTACTCTGTTCTTATGAACTTAATACTCTAGATGCATGCTGGATAGCGGTCGATGTGTGGAGTAATAGTAGTAGATGCAGAATCGTTTCGGTCTACTTGTCTCGGACGTGATGCCTATATACATGATCATACCTAGATATTCTCATAACTATGCTCAATTCTATCAATTGCTCGACAGTAATTCATTTACCCACCGTAATACTTATGCTCTTGAGAGAAGCCACTAGTGAAACCTATGGCCCCCGGGTCTATCTTCCATCATATTAATCTTCCAACACTTAGTTATTTCCTTTGCCATTTATTTTACTTTGCATCTTTATTTCTCTTTATCATAAAAATACCAAAAATATTATCTTATCATATCTATCAGATCTCACTCTCGTAAGTGACCGTGAAGGGATTGAAAAAAAAAAAAAAAAAAGAAGAAAGAAAAAGAGATTCTTATTTGTTTGTGTAGGTGCGTGGGACTTGAGCGTGATCTCCTACTGGATTGATACCTTGGTTCTCAAAACTGAGGGAAATACTTACGCTACTTTGCTGCATCACCCTTTCCTCTTCAAGGGAAAACCAACGCAGTGCTCAAGAGGTAGCAGCCCCTAGGATAGATTGGTAGGAAAAGACCATCGCTCGTCCCCGACCGCCACTCATAAGGAAGACAATTAATAAACCTCATGCTCCAACTTCGTTACATAACGGTTCACCATACGTGCATGCTACGGGACTTGCAAACCTCAACACAAGTATTTCTCAATTTCACAATTACTCAACTAGCACGACTCTAATATCACCACCTTTATATCAAAACTATTGCAAGGAATCAAACATATCATATTCAGTGATCTACAAGTTTTATGTAGGATTTTATGACTAACCATGTGAATGACCAATTCCTGTCAACTCTCTAAATAGATATAAGTGAAGCAAGAGAGTTTAATTCTTTCTACAAAAGATATGCCCACGCTCTAACAAATATAAGTGAAGCAAAAGAGCATTCTACAAATGGCGGTTTTCTATGTGAAGAGAAACAGGCAATCCAAACTTCAAATGATATAAGCGAAGCACATGAAGCATTCTATAAAGCCATACTCAAAAGATATAAGTGAAGTGCAAAGAGCATTCTATAAATCAACCAAGGACTATCTCATACCAGCATGGTGCATAAAAGAAAAATGAAAACTAAATGCAAAAGACGCTCCAAGATTTGCACATATTGCATGAACGAAACGAATCCGAAAACATACCGATACTTGTTGAAGAAAGATGGGATGCCTTCCGGGGCATCCCCAAGCTTAGACGACTTGAGTCTCCTTGAATATTTACTTGGGGTGCCTTGGGCATCCCCAAGCTTGAGCTCTTGCCTCTCCTTCTTCTCCTCACATCGAGACATCCTCGATCTTCGAACACTTCATCCACACAAAACTCAACAGAAAACTCGGTAAGATCCGTTAGTATAATAAAGCAAATCACTACTCTAAGTACTGTTGAAAACCAATTCATATTTTGTTTTTGCATTGTAGCTACTGTAATATAACTTTTCATGGCTTAATCCACTGATATAAATCGATAGTTTCATCAAAACAAGCAAACTATGCATCAAAAACAGAATCTGTCTAAAACAGAACAGTCTGTAATAATCTGAACATTCACCATACTTCTGTACTCAAAAATTCCCAAAATTAGGAAAAATAAACAATTTGTATATAAAGACAGTGCAAAAAGTTTCAGAACCGTTTGACGTTCCAGTAAAAATGTAAAATCTCGCACTACAGCCAAAGTTTCTGTCCTGCACCGCACAAACCAACAAGTAATCTAAAACATCCTAAAGGCAAACCTTGGCACATTATTTTTATAATACAATGGAATTGTACAAGGGGATAATTATTTTTGTTGAAAAGTTTCTGTAATCAAGATTCACAAAGTTTCCGTGAGCATGAACAAAGTTCAAGGAGCTCTCCCACTTCAACAATGCTTGTCTTTCTCACTTTCACTTTCCTTTTTGAAAAGTTTTGGGTTCCCCTCTTTATTTTTTTTTTTAAACTATATGAAGCACTCAACAGAAATAAATGACTCTCTAAAACTTCTGGGTTGTCTCCCTGGCAGCGCTTTCTTTAAAGCCATTAAGCTAGGCATATAGTGCTCAAGTAATGGATCCACCCGGATCCCAAGGTATATCAAAGCCAATTTTAATTAATAATGATTTGTAATTTAGTAGTGATCACAAAGTAACATATATCATGCAACAACGAAGTCTAACTCTCTTCCTATGCATCAGCATGTCATAAAAGAACAATTCATGCACACATAGTAAATGCCAATGCATAGTATAAACAGTTTCTTGCAATTTTATCGTGTTGGAAACATAGAGAGGTGGAGATATAGTTCCTCTCTCATAATAATTGCAAGTGGGAGCAACAAGCACATGCATATTATATCTATCAAAATCATCATGTGTAGTAGTAAAATGCAACCCATCAATATAATCCTTAATAAGTGCAAACTTTTCCGATATAGTGTAGTCGGGAGAATTCAAAAAGACAATAGGACTATCATGCGTGGGTGAAATAGCAACAATTTCATGTTTAATATAAGGAACTATAGCAAGTTCATCTCCATAGGCATAATTTATATTTGCATCTTGGCCACAAGCATAGCAAGCATCATCAAAAAGGGATATTTCAAGAGAATCAACGGGATCATAACAGTCATCATAGCAATCATCCTTTGGTAAGCACGAAGGGAAATTAAACAATGTATGAGTTGAAGAGTTACTCTCATTAGAAGGTGGGCACGGGTAGCTAATCCGCTCTTCCTCCTTTTGTTCTTCGCTCTCCTCCTCATCTTTTTCATCCAATGAGCTCACAGTTTCATCAATTTCTTCTTCCATAGACTCCTGCAAAATATTAGTCTCTTCTTGGACAGTGGAGTAGTCCTCAATATATGGTTCAACATAGGCATTAGAAGCATAATTATCATAACAATATTTAAGTATGGCAAAATTTTCAGATTTGTAAAGAGTAGCATAATACTTTTCAATCAAAGAAGCAATTTCATAAGCACCCTTAAAAGCAACAAATTCTTCAATTTGTTGAACATCATAGTAATTATAACACCCTTAGCATACGAAGATACGATTCCATTATCACTAAACAAACATTGGTAGGGAAGGTGTTTCTTAGGTTCTTCAGAACAACAAGTATAATCATATATTTCACATAAATTCCAAGCATAGCATTGCAAACAATGAATTTGATCCAGTAAAGTTTTCTCTTTATCATATATTCGGTGTCGCACAAAACAAGCATGCTCATCTAAAGATTTGCCCTCAACTAAGCTAGTTGGGGTTTCAGCACGAGCACATAGGGATCGAAGATGATCCAAGTAATAAGCTTTGAGTGTGATAGATTTTGAGTGGTTCTTCAACCATTGGTGTAGTAGGTATACGTCTCCAACGTATCTATAATTTTTGATTGTTTCATGCTATTATATTATCTGTTTTGGATGTTAATGGCTTTATTTTACACTTTTATATTATTTTTGGGACTAACCTATTAACCGAGGCCCAGCCCAAATTGTTGTTTTTTTGCCTATTTAGTGTTTCGTAGAAAAGGAATATCAAACGGAGTCCAAACGGAATGAAACCTTCGGGAACGTGATTTTTGGAACAAACGTGATCCAGAGGACTTGGAGTGGACGTCAAGAAACGAACGAGGCGGCCACGAGGCAGGGGGCGCGCCTACCCCCTAGGCGCGCCCTCCCCCTCGTGGGCCCCTCGTGGCTCAACCGACCTACTTCTTTCTCTATATATGTTCACATACCCCGAAAACATCCAGGAGCACCACGAAACCCTATTTCCACCGCCGCAACCTTCTGTACCCAAGAGATCCCATCTTGGGGCCTTTTCCGGAGCTCCGCCGGAGGGGGCATTGATCACGGAGGGCCTCTACATCAACTCCATGGCCCCTCCGATGATGTGTGAGTAGTTTACCTCAGACCTTCGGGTCCATAGCTAGTAGCTAGATGGCTTCTTCTCTCTCTTTGGATCTCAATACAAAGTTCTCCTCGATTCTCTTGGAGATCTATTCGATGTAATCTTCTTTTGCGGTGTGTTTGTCGAGATCCGATGAATTGTGGGTTTATGATCAAGTCTATCTATGAACAATATTTGAATCTTCTCTGAATTCTTTTATGTATGATTGGTTTATCTTTGCAAGTCTCTTCAAATTATCAGTTTGGTTTGGCCTACTAGATTGATCTTTCTTGCAATGGGAGAAGTGCTTAGCTTTGGGTTCAATCTTGCGGTGCTCGATCCCAGTGACAGAAAGGGAAATGACATGTATTGTATTGTTGCCATCGAGGATAAAAAGATGGGGTTTATATCATATTGCATGAGTTTATCCCTCTACATCATGTCATCTTGCTTAAGCGTTACTCTGTTCTTATGAACTTAATACTCTAGATGCATGCTGGATAGAGGTCGATGTGTGGAGTAATAGTAGTAGATGCAGGCAGGAGTCGGTCTACTTGTCACGGACGTGATGCCTGTTGGGTAACGTAGCATAAATTCAAAAAATTCCTACGTGTCACCAAGATCCTATCTATGGAGTCATCTAGCAACGAGGGAGGAGTGGATCTACATACCCTTGTAGATCGCGCGCGGAAGCGTTCAAGAGAACGGGGTTGATGGAGTCGTACTCGTCGTGATCCAAATCACCGATGATCCTAGCGCCGAACGGACGGCACCTCCGCGTTCAACACACGTACGGAGCAGCGACGTCTCCTCCTTCTTGATCCAGCAAGGGGGAAGGAGAGGTTGATGGAGATCCAACAGCACGACGGCATGGTGGAAGTAGCGGGATTCCAACAGGGCTTCGCTAAGCGCTGGGGGAGGAGGGAGATGTGTCACGGGAGGGAGAGGGAGGCGCCAGGCCTTTGGTTGGTTTGCCCTCCCTTCCCCCCACTATATATAGGGCCAAGGGAGAGGGGGAGGGCACAGCCTTGCCCCTTCCTCCAAGGAAGGGTGCGGCCAAGGGGGGGAGGAGTCCATCCTCCCCAAGGCACCTCGGAGGTGCCTTCCCCCTTTAGGACTCTCCCCTTTTCCTCTTCTCTTGGCGCATGGGCCTCTTGGGGCTGGTGCCCTTGGCCCATATAGGCCAAGGCGCACCCCCTACAGCCCATGTGGCCCCCGGGGCAGGTGGCCCCACCCGGTGGACCCCCGGGACCCTTCCGGTGGTCCCGGTACAATACCGGTGACCCCGAAACTTGTCCCGATGGCCGAAATAGCACTTCCTATATATAAATTCTTTACCTCCGGACCATTCCGGAACTCCTCGTGACGTCCGGGATCTCATCCGGGACTCCGAACAACTTTCGGGTTACCGCATACTAATATCTCTATAACCCTAGCATCATCGAACCTTAAGTGTGTAGACCCTACGGGTTCGGGAAACATGCAGACATGACCGAGACACCTCTCCGGTCAATAACCAACAGCGGGATCTGGATACACATGTTGGCTCCCACATGTTCCACGATGATCTCATCGGATAAACCACGATGTCAAGGACTTAATCAATCCCGTATACAATTCCCTTTGTCTAGCGGTACGATACTTGCCCGAGATTCGATCGTCGGTATCCCGATACCTTGTTCAATCTCGTTACCGGCAAGTCTCTTTACTCGTTCCGTAACACATCATCCCGTGATAACCTCCTTGATCACATTGTGCACATTATGATGATGTCCTACCGAGTGGGTCTAGAGATACCTCTCCGTTTACACGGAGTGACAAATCCCAGTCTCGATTCGTGCCAACCCAACAGACACTTTCGGAGATACCCGTAGTGTACCTTTATAGCCACCCAGTTACGTTGTGACGTTTGGCACACCCAAAGCACTCCTACGGTATCCGGGAGTTGCACAATCTCATGGTCTAAGGAAATGATACTTGACATTAGAAAAGCTTTAGCATACGAACTACACGATCTAGTGCTATGCTTAGGATTGGGTCTTGTCCATCACATCATTCTCCTAATGATGTGATCCCGTTATCAACGACATCCAATGTCCATGGTCAGGAAACCGTAACCATCTATTGATCAATGAGCTAGTCAACTAGAGGCTTACTAGGGACATGGTGTTGTCTATGTATCCACACATGTATCTGAGTTTCCTATCAATACAATTATAGCATGGATAATAAACGATTACCATGAACAAGGAAATATAATAATAACTATTTATTATTGCCTCTAGGGCATATTTCCAACAGTCTCCCACTTGCACTAGAGTCAATAATCTAGTTCACATCGTCATGTGATTAACACTCACAGGTCACATCGCCATGTGACCAACATCCAAAGAGTTTACTAGTGTCACAAACTAGTTCACATCATCATGTGATTAAGACTCAATGAGTTCTGGGTTTGATCATGTTTTGCTTGTGAGAGAGGTTTTAGTCAACGGGTCTGAATCTTCAGATCCGTATGTACTTCGCAAATCTCTATGTCATCTTGTAGATGCAAGCTACTACGCTATATTTGGAGCCATTCCAAATAACTGTTCTACTATACGAATCCAGTTTACTACTCAGAATAATCTGGATTAGTGTCAAAGTTTGCATCGGCGTAACCCTTTACGACGAACTCTTTTACCACCTCCATAATCGAGAAAATTCCTTAGTCCACTAGTTACTAAGGATAACTTTGACCGCTGTCCTGTGATCCATTCTTAGATCACTCTTGTACCCCTTGACTGACTCATGGCAAGGCACATTTCAGGTGCGGTACACAGCATAGCATACTGTAGAGCCTATGTCTTAAGCATAGGGGACGACCTTCGTCCTTTCTCTCTATTCTGCCGTGGTCGAGCTTTAAGTCTTAACTTCATACCTTACAACTCAGGCAAGAACTCCTTCTTTGACTGATCCATCTTGAACACCTTCAAGATCATGTCAAGGTATGTGCTCATTTGAAAGTACCATTAAGCGTTTTGATCTATCCTTATAGATCTTGATGCTCAATGTTCAAGTAGCTTAATCCAGGCTTTCCATTGAAAAACACTTTCCAAATAACCCTATATGCTTTCCAGAAATTCTACGTCATTTCTGATCAACAATATGTCAACAACATATATTCATCAGAAATTCTATAGTGCTCCCACTCACTTCTTTGGAAATACAAGTTTCTCATAAACTTTGTATAACCCAAAATCTTTGATCATCTTCAAAGCGTACATTCCAACTCCGAGATGCTTACTCCAGTCCTCAGAAGGATTGCTGGAGCTTTGCATACTTATTAGCATCTTTCAGGATTGACAAAACCTTCCGGTTGTATCACATACAACCTTTCCTCAGAAAATCGTCGAGGAAACAATGTTTTGACATCCTATCTGCAAGATTTCATAAATAATGCAGTAATCGCTAATATAATTCCAACAGACTCTTAGCATCGCTACGAGTGAGAAAGTCTCATCGTAGTCAACTCTTTGAACTTGTCGAAAAACATCTTAATGACAAGTCGAGCTTTCTTAATGGTGATACTTACCATCATTGTCCGTCTTCCTTTTAAAATCCATCTGTACTCAACAGCCTACGACCATCGAGCCGTTCTGCCAAAGTCTACACTTTGTTTTCATACATGGATCCTCTCTCGGATTTTATGGCCTCGAGCCATTTATCGGAATCCGGGCCCACCATCGCTTCTCCATAGCTCGTAGGTTCATTGTTGTCTAGCAACATGACTTCCAAGACAGGATTACGTACCACTCTGAAGTAGTATGCATCCTTGTCATCCTACGAGGTTTGGGAGTGACTTGATCCTGAAGTCTCATGATCATATCATAAGCTTCCACTTCAATTGGTGTAGGTGCCACAGGAACAACTTCCTGTGCCCTGCCACACACTAGTTGAAGAGACGGTTCAATAACCTCATCAAGTCTCCACCATCCTCCCACTCAATTCTTTCGAGAGAAACTTTTCCTCGAGAAAGGACCCGATTCTAGAAACAATCCCTTATTGCTTTCGGATCTGAGACAGGAGGTATACCCAACTGTTTTGGGTGTCCTATGAAGATGCATTTATCCGCTTTGGGTTCGAGCTTATCAGCCTGAAACTTTTTCACATAAGCGTCGCAGCCCCAAACTTTTAAGAAATGACAGCTTAGGTTTCTCTAAACCATAGTTCATACGGTGTCATCTCATCGGAATTACGTGGTGCCCTATTTAAAGTGAATGTGGTTGTCTCTAATGCCTAACCCATAAACTATCATGGTAATTCGATAAGAGACATCATGGTATGCATCATATCCAATAGGGTGCAGTTATGATGTTCGGACACACCATCACACTATGGTGTTCCAGGCTGTATTAGTTGTGAAACAATTTCCACAATGTCTTAATTCTGTGCCAAACTCGTAATTCAGATATTCATCTCTATGATCATATCATAGATATTTTATCCTCTTGTCACGACGATCTTTCAACTTCACCCTGAAATTACTTGAACCTTTCAATAATTCAGACTCGTGATTCATCAAGTAAATATACTCAACATCTACTCAAATCATCTGTGAAGTAAGAACATAACGATATCCACTACATGCCTCAGCACTCATTGGACTGCACACATCAAAATGTATTACTTCCAACAAGTTGCTTTCTAGTTCCATTTTACTGAAAACGAGGCTTTCAGTCATCTTGCCCATGTGGTATGATTTGCATGTCTCAAGTGATTCAAAATCAAATGAGTCAAAACGGTCCATTTGCATGGAGTTTCTTCATGCATATACACAATAGACATGGGTTACGCATGTCTCAATCTTCAAAAATGAGTGAGTCCAAAGATCCATCAACATGGAGCTTCTTCATGCGTTTTATACCGATATGACTTAAGTGGCAGTGCCACAAGTAGGTGGTACTATCATTACCTCTTATCTTTTGGCATGAACATGTGTATCACTACGATCGAGATTCAATAAACCATTCATTTTAGGTGTAAGACCATTGAAGGTATTATTCAAATAAACAGAGTAACCATTATTCTCCTTAAATGAATAACCGTATTGCGATAGACGTAATCCAATCATGTCTATGCTCAACGCAAACACCAATCTCGATGGTAGAGGGAGCGTGCGATGCTTGATCATATCAACATTGGAAACACTTCCAACACTTATCGTCAGCTCACCTTTAGCTAGTCTCCGTTTATTCCGTAGCCTTTTGTTTCGAGTTACTAACACTTAGCAACCGAACCGGTATCTAATACCCTGGTGCTACTAGGAGTACTAGTAAAGTACACATCAACACAATGTATATCCAATATACTTCTATCGACCTTGCCAGCCTTCTCATCTACCAAGTATCTAGGGTAATTCTGCTCCAGTGGCTGTTCCCCTTATTACAGAAGCACTCAGTCTCGGGTTTGGGTTCAACCTTGGGTTTCTTCACTAGAGCAGCAGCTGAATTGCCGTTTCATGAAGTATCCCTTTGTTCCCTTGCCCTTCTTGAAACTAGTGGTTTCACCAACCATCAACAATTGATGCTCCTTCTTGATTTCTACTTTTGTGGTGTCAAACATCGCGAATATCTCAAGGATCATCATATATGTCCCTGATATATTATAGTTCATCACGAAGCTCTAGCAGCTTGGTGGTAATGACTTCGGAGAAACATCACTATCTCATCTGGAAGATCAACTCCCACTTGATTCAAATGATTGTTGTACTCAGACAATCTGAGCACAAGCTCAACAATTGAGCTTTTCTCCCTTAGTTTGCAGGCTAAGAAAATCGTCGGAGGTCTTATACCTCTTGACGTGGGCACGAGCCTGAAATCCCAATTTCAGCCCTCGAAACATCTCATATGTTTCGCGACGTTTCAAAAACCGTCTTTCGGTGCCTCAATTCTAAACCGTTTAACTGAACTATCACGTAGTTATCAAAATGTGTATGTCAGATGTTCGCAACATCCACAGACAACGTTCGAGGTTCAGCACACTGAGCGGTGCATTAAGGACATAAGCCTTCTATGAAGCAATGAGGACAATCCTCAGTTTACGGACCTAGTCCGCATAATTGCTACTATCAACTTTCAACTAAATTTTCTCTAGGAACATATCTAAACAGTAGAACTGAAGCGCGAGCTACGACATAATTTGCGAAGACCTTTTGACTATGTTCAGGATAATTAAGTTCATCTTATGAACTCCCACTCAGATAGACATCCCTCTAGTCATCTAAGTGATTACATGATCCGAGTCAACTAGGCCGTGTCCGATCATCACGTGAGACGGACTAGTCATCATCGGTGAACATCTTCATGTTGATCGTATCTACCATACGACTCATGCTCGACCTTTCGGTCTCTTGTGTTCCGAGGCCATGTCTGTACATGCTAGGCTCGTCAAGTTAACCCTTAAGTGTTTTGCATGTGTAAAACTGTCTTACACCCGTTGTATGTGAACGTAAGGATCTATCACACCCGATCATCACGTGGTGCTTCGAAACGACGAACTTAGCAACGGTGCACAGTTAGGGGAGAACACTTCTTGAAATTTTAATGAGGGATCATCTTATTTACTACCGTCGTTCTAAGCAAATAAGATGTATAAACATGATAAACATCACATGCAATCAAATAATAGTGACATGATATGGCCAATATCATATAGCTCCTTTGATCTCCATCTTGGGGCTCCATGATCATCTTGTCACCGGCATGACACCATGATCTCCATCATCGTGTCTTCTTGAAGTTGTCTCGTCATCTATTACTTCTACTACTATGGCTAACGCTTTAGCAATAAAGTAAAGTAATTACATGACGTTTAAGTTGACACGCAGGTCATAAATAAATTAAGACAACTCCTATGGCTCCTGCCGGTTGTCATACTCATCGACATGCAAGTCGTGATTCCTATTACAAGAACATGATCAATCTCATACATCACATATATCATTCATCACATCCTTTGGCCATATCACATCACATAGCATACCCTGCAAAAACAAGTTAGACGTCCTCTAATTGTTGTTTGCATGTTTTACGTGGCTGCTATGGGTTTCTAGCAAGAACGTTTCTTACCTACGCAAAACCACAACGTGATATGCCAATTGCTATTTACCCTTCATAAGGACCCTTTTCATCGAATCCGATCCGACTAAAGTGGGAGAGACAGACACCCGCTAGCCACCTTATGCAACTAGTGCATGTCAGTCGGTGGAACCAGTCTCACGTAAGAGTACGTGTAAGGTCGGTCCGGGCCGCTTCATCCCACGATGCCGCCGAATCAAGATAAGACTAGTAACGGCAAGCATAAATTGAACAAAATCAACGCCCACAACTACTTTGTGTTCTACTCGTGCATAGAAACTACGCATAGACCTAGCTCATGATGCCACTGTTGGGAACGTAGCATAAATTCAAAATTTCTCCTACGTGTCACCAAGATCTATCTATGGAGTCATCTAGCAACGAGGGAGGAGTGGATCTACATACCCTTGTAGATCGCGCGCGGAAGCGTTCAAGAGAACGGGGTTGATGGAGTCGTACTCGTCGTGATCCAAATCACCGATGATCCTAGCGCCGAACGGACGGCACCTCCGCGTTCAACACACGTACGGAGCAGCGACGTCTCCTCCTTCTTGATCCAGCAAGGGGGAGGAGAGGTTGATGGAGATCCAACAACACGACGGCGTGGTGGTGGAAGTAGCGGGATTCCAACAGGGCTTCGCCAAGCGCTGCGGGAGGAGGGAGATGTGTCATGGGAGGGAGAGGGAGGCGCCAGGGCTCAGGTATGGTTGTCCCTCCCTTCCCCCCACTATATATAGGGCCAAGGGAGAGGGGGAGGGCGCAGCCTTGCCCCTTCCTCCAAGGAAGGGTGCGGCCAAGGGGGGAGGAGTCCATCCTCCCCAAGGCACCTCGGAGGTGCCTTCCCCTTTTAGGACTCTCCCCTTTTCCTCTTCTCTTGGCGCATGGGCCTCTTGGGGCTGGTGCCCTTGGCCCATATAGGCCAAGGCGCACCCCCTACAGCCCATGTGGTCCCCCGGGGCAGGTGGCCCCACCCGGTGGACCCCCGGGACCCTTCCGGTGGTCCCGGTACAATACCGGTGACCCCGAAACTTGTCCCGATGGCCGAAATAGCACTTCCTATATATAATTCTTTACCTCCGGACCATTCCGGAACTCCTCGTGACGTCCGGGATCTCATCCGGGACTCCGAACAACTTTCGGGTTACCGCATACTAATATCTCTATAACCCTAGCGTCACCGAACCTTAAGTGTGTAGACCCTACGGGTTCGGGAGACATGCAGACATGACCGAGATGACTCTCCGGTCAATAACCAACAGCGGGATCTGGATACCCATGTTGGCTCCCACATGTTCCACGATGATCTCATCGGATGAACCACGATGTCAAGGACTTAATCAATCCCGTATACAATTCCCTTTGTCTAGCGGTATTGGTACTTGCCCGAGATTCGATCGTCGGTATCCCTATACCTTGTTCAATCTCGTTACCGGCAAGTCTCTTTACTCGTTCCGTAACACATCATCCCGTGATCAACTCCTTGATCACATTGTGCACATTATGATGATGTCCTACCGAGTGGGCCCAGAGATACCTCTCCGCTTACACGGAGTGACAAATCCCAGTCTCGATTCGTGCCAACCCAACAGACACTTTCGGAGATACCTGTAGTGCACCTTTATAGTCACCCAGTTACGTTGTGACGTTTGGTACACCCAAAGCATCCTACGGTATCCGGGAGTTGCACAATCTCATGGTCTAAGGAAATGATACTTGACATTAGAAAAGCTTTAGCATACGAACTACACGATCTTTGTGCTAGGCTTAGGATTGGGTCTTGTCCATCACATCATTCTCATCCCGTTATCTCTC
>NC_053025.1:379421136-379538021 GCF_003073215.2 Triticum urartu | reverse complement strand
GCCATACACCTAACGGTGAGCAGAGCTTGCCGAGGGACGGGAGCAGAGGCCGACACAATGATACGTGGCAAATAAGACGAACTATGCGAGCGATGAGGGAGACATCAAGCACGAATCATATTAGAGTTGTGTGTGCGATACATGGCATACAGTTGATCCATCCGAGCTATTTGTGATGGAATAAGCCGTGTGTGTTGCAGGCATATGGTTGCTGGTATATAACCTTAAATTAAACCAAAAAAAGTGTTAATGCATGTTACAAAAATTGTATAACTGGAAACTATGTTCAAATACGAATCCAACGATATAATCTTTGGTGACATGCATTCGTATTTTATTAGTTAAATCCTACTTATAAACCAGGATGGGGTATGGTACGTAATTAAATCGCAAATGTTTGACATGCATTCGCACGGTTTTGCCGTCCTTCTGGGGGATGACACGCAAATCACTTGCCTGGCCAGGAGCTTGGTGGCCTCTGGTAAAGGCGCCAACAAACTCGTGGCACAGATCCGACCAAGAGGAAATGGAATCCACTGGCAGGTGCATCAACCATGACATGACGTTGGGCTTAAGTGCCAATGGAAAGTAGTTCGCAAGCACCTTGTCGTCACGAGCCCCGGCAGCTTGCATCGCGATAGTGTAGATGCTGAGGAACTCCGACGGGTGAGTCTTACCGTTGTACTTTTCTCCGACCTCAGGCTTGAATGTGCGGTGGGTGGGCCACTGGAACTGCCGCAGCTCACGAGTAAAGGCTAGACAACCCACCTCGTAAGGTAGATCACCAGAGCCCCCCGGCGCTGGGCGGTCCATAGTGGGCCCCACACACCTATCTGACTGACGGCGCGCTTCCCATCGCCGCTCGATAGTGGTTCGAGCGTCTTCCTGAGCTCGCTCCCGAAGAACTCGATGTTGGTCTCAGTGGGCTCGCAGATCAGACCATGCTGTGGAACTGCTATCGCGGGCATCGGCCCGACGAGCCGGCGGCTGCTATTGCTGGCGTGGGGGGAGGAGAGTGCACCGTGGTCATGGCGTCTCTAGTCCTTCCACCACCGGCGTGCACCAGCTCGACAGGGCACCGGCACGAGGGTCCCGCTGGTCACAGTTCATCTTTATTGGCGAAGCTGACGAGGCTCCCAATGGTGGCTCTCCACTCGTCGAGCTTCTCCACAGTAGGAGGGAAGTCGAGGAGCAGTTGCACGCGCGCCAATGCTTCTGCTGGCGTGGGTGGCGGCAAAAACTGCACGAACCGTGAGGTGCTCCGACTTCTAACCACATTAGAAGGAGCTCTATCACAGTCTCGTGGCGCGCGCCAGTTCCGCCAGTGTTTGGGCGCGCATGCTGGCCCGTGCACAAGTAAAATAGAAAGGCCCCTACTTTTGTACACCGACACCCATCCTCCTCCTCCTTCCACATCACACATGCCCCGACCGCTGGCGCGACACCTTCCACCTAAATCATCGACCCGTCCATCAAATAAGCACCGCCCTAAGCCATGGTGCATGCAGCATAGCTAGGATCTCAAGGAGCATTTGGCAGCGGAGAAGCAAATCATGGTCGTATGCACGGATGAGGTCGCAATGGCTGCCATCTGTGTCGACCCCCAGATCTTGGAGAAGCACCTCGCCATCGAGGCCACCGTTGATGCCTTGCGCGCCACTAATGCGACGCGGTTGGCTATTTGGTTCAATTCTGCAACGCGATGTTCAATTATTGTGGGTGCATTCTGTTATTGTATACCATGTGAGAAATAAAACGAATTTGGCTGTACTAAATACAGGAGAAACAAATAAATTGCTATATTTCCAAGTTGTTAAGCATGCTTGGTTTGGTTAACTATTTGATCTTCTATTAGGAGTATGTTATATTGTGCAATGTGGTGCTCAGTTAACGTTTGGTTCATCTGTTGTGGTGTTTAGTTAACTGTTTTGTTTGGTTAAATTCAGCAATGCGATGATCAATTGTTGTGGGTGCATTCTGTTATTGTATACCATGTGAGGAATAAATTGAATTTGGCTGTACTAAATACATGAGAAACAAATACAATTGCTATATTTCCAAGTTGTTAAGCATGCTTGGTTTGGTTAACTGCCTGATCTTCTATTAGGAGTATGTTATATTATGCAATGTGGTGCTCAGTTAATGTTTGGTTCATTTGTTGTGGTGTTTAGTTAACTGCTTGGTTCCATTCTACAATGCGATGTCCAATTGTCATAGGTAGAATTTTGTATTGTTGTGCATGTGAGGAATAAATCGAATTTGGCTGCACTTAATACATGAGAAACATATACAAGTGCTATATTTCCTAGTTCTTAATCATGCTTGGTTTGGATAAATGGCTTTTCCATGTGGCTTGAATTAATCTAATAAATCTGAAATCTTCGTATTTTTCATCAACATACTTTACTGATAGCATGCGAACCCTTACTTAACCTGATGACTAACTACCTTATATGTGTTGTAGGAAAACAATGGGAAGCACTAAGGTTTACAATCGAGGTTAGCACGTGCATGGTCCATTGTCTAATAGCACATTATTGTGCAATTGCAGGAACCTTTCTAATATTTAGGTTTTTAACAATTTGGTCTTGCACATGTAGGTCCTGCTGTCAGAGGTTTTGACCCACTGTTCAACCCTTTTGCATATGGGGAAATGAGTTGTCCATGAATATCAGTCAAGTCAAGAAACTCAGAAAGATTATTAGGATAAAGAAATTAGCAACAAAAAACAACAAGATCTTTGTCTGCACAATGAAGAAGACATCTGTTCACTGCACGATGGTACTAACTATTATACCTTGCCTTTTTATTCCTTTGCCCCATTTACAATATAGCGAAGATATTTATGCACATCCTTGTTTTCAGGCCTTTCCAAAGTAATTCACTGATGATTACCTCTCAAACCACCTATAAGGTCAGGAGGCGAGGAAGGTATTCATACAACACCCACGGTTCAATATTAAAGTGCTCCTGAAGAGGACGAATGATGGACACTCAATCATCCATAGGCACTGGCCTAAAGTTACAAAGACCTTCAACATCAATGAAGGCTCAATATTCGCCTTCTGCTTCAGTAGTTTTCCAGATGAGATACATCCGTCTATGTACCGTCTATGATGCTAATTTCGAATGGTTATGGATGTTGCGTGTGAAACTTGGTGCTGGTGTAGTTGTGTAATGGGGTAGCTGAGTGCTAAAGCTATATGATGTTGTACTCTAATGTATTTAAATTATGAAATTGAAATATATTGTGTTCTTAATATGAAATGTCAATTAGATTAATAAATGTATTGTTAATAATCGGATAATTAGCCTGCTAATTGGGTTTTTCTATTGCAAACGGTTATTGGTAAAACACCATGTGTGATGCATTCAATAATGCACACAGTTTCTAGGAATAAACCGTGTTGGATCAATGAACAATCACACACGACATTCTCTTGAAAACTGTTTGCGTTAGGCCACCTTGTGCAAACGTTTACGACATAAAAAATGTGTGTGATGGACAGCCTTTGCCACACAGTTTCTTCTATGCACCGTGTGTGATGCATTCAATAACACAAATGATAAAATTGTTAATATCGTGTGCAATGGCAACGCTATCACAAATGATTTACCGGGGAAAATTGTGTGGGATGTACCAATGAACGGAAACGTTTTCCTTGGAGCAACTATGTGGGATGTACATACGAACGGAAACTTTAGTGGGGACTAACTGTGTGGAATGTATGTGCGACCAAAAACAATTGCACCTGTATAATTGTATTTTTTAGCTCTACTATACGTATTTCCGTATTTGAGCGCTCACCGGTCGCACAGGAACTCATTTTGTCGAGCGTGTGTGCCAGGAGGGCATATCCCCGATAGTTTCTGGGTCGTGTGGGAAGGACCCGCCTATCGCCGTCACTCTCTAGGAGAGATTCCAAATGCCATCGTGGAAAGGGCTTAAAAACCGTTTGTATAGCACCTCGATGTACTAGTGTAATATATCCATGAGTGCCCCCTTCAAGCCTTGAATCTCGCGAAGGGCTTTATGAAGCAACTCATTGTTTTTCTCCACTTCAGCCATAATATGTTTATTCTTCGGGCCCCAAGAACTTGTTCCCGTGTAAAGGCCTCCTTGGTAGGAGTTCTTGAAATTCATGGCTCTCTTGACTGTTTGATGATCTCATGGCCTAGTGAGGATTAGGACAAGTGGAGATGCCAGCCAGCGTGCCCCTCTCAAAAACCAGAGGGTGAACTCCAAGAGAATTTCCTTCATCTTCCTCCATGGCAGCTTCGTCAACTTCCTCTCTCCTTAGCTCCCCCTGTGGCAACCAAGCATTACCTCCTTCACGATTGGATGAGGGAAAATCCATGGTGCCTGGCCTGACAGAAAACAGCAAGAAAAGAAAACAGAAGATTTCTCCATGATACGGTGGTCAATAGGTTCGGGGGGTATATAAATATTTTTTATATATTGGGAAACAAGCAAACGGAAGAAAAACATAGTCCAGAAGGTACCCGAGGTGGGCACAACCCACCTGGGCGCGCCTTGCCAGGCGCGCCTTAGTGTCTTGTGCCCACCACGGTCACCTTCCTAGTAGTTTCTTATTTTCCTAATGTTTTAAATATTCCAAAACTGACAGAAAATATTTTTGTGGATTTTTCAAAGTTTGTTTACTTACCGTATCACATACCTCCATTTTTTCATGATTTTGGAGTGTTCCAGAAGGTTTCTTTTATGTGTTCTTCCGGTGTCATAGTTTGGATAATATTGCTTTCAACATTAATGGGCATACCTAAGATATAATGTTTTATTCGTTGCCCATTAACAACCTTTGGGTTAGTACCTTCGGCATTATTTATTTTGATGAATCCAGATCGATAAACCTCCTCGATAACATAGGGTCCTTCCCATTTGGAGAGGAGTTTTCCTGCAAAGAATCTGAAACGAGAGTTGTACAAAAGAAAATATTCTCTAACTTTGAACTCACACTTTTGGATTCTTTTATCATCCCAACTTTTAACATTTTCTTTAAATAACTTGGCATTTTCATAAGCTTGGGTTCTCCATTCATCTAGTGAGCTAATATGAAATAACCACTTTTCACTGCCAAGTTTGAAATCATAGTTGACACTACAAAAAATACACTTCCGTGATGATATGTGTTTGTCACAGTAGGTCACGTTTTCTGTCATGCATGTACATCCATGATGATTTTATGACAGAATCAAGATAGTCATACCTGTGCTGTCGTAGAAGTGTTCCATGACATTACCAAAATTATCATCACGGAAGTGTCCACTTCCGTGAAGATAAATCGCGCGTCATATAAGTGCTTTCGTCAAGGGTGACCGACACATGGCATCCACCGTAACGGGTCGCTGTTAAGCTATCGGGTCTAGTTTTGGATCCGATAACCCATTAACAGCCTCGACCAATGAGGATTTTCCACGTGTAAAATTGTCATTGGCTGGAGGAAACACGTGTTGGCTCACTGTGGGACAGATGTCAACCATTCATTGGACAGGAGGTGCCTATGATAGGTCAACACGTGGCATGGCCCAACAGATGCCCATTCCGGTGAAAAGGTCGGGCCTGTCAAAATAAGCAGGCCAGCCCATTATCGGCCTACTTGAGTCAGGCCCATTTACAAGCACGGCCCATACAAGTTACACAAAATCAGCCCATCAAAGGCCCATTCTAGATTTGACAATTTCTAGCCCATCGTTAGTTTTAGCCCGTTAACAGCCCGCTATGTCTTTGGGGCCAATTGCGGCCCGAGATTCTTTCATCCTGCTAGCAGCCCATCGTCAGTCCCAGCCCGTTAACGGCCTAACACATATTTCGGCCTTTTCTCGGCCCATTCTGCAGTTGGGCCAATTCTAACCCACTATGACTTTAGGCCTGTCCTCGGCCCATTCGGTAAATGGGCCAACTCCTAGCCCATTTTGTCTCTCAGCCTATTAACGGCCTGCACAATAGTTGGGCCTTTGACGTTAGGTCCATTAGGGGCCCACGTTCCGCAGGGCATCATTTTAGCCCAATGCGACTTTCGGCATGTCAAAAGCCTAGTTTGCAAATTGGGCCTCCTCTGCCCCATAACACTTTCGGCCTCTTACTGGCCCGTAAAGTAAAAGGGCCGAAACAAAATTGACATCTATTTCGGCCTGCTAGAGGCCTGCGGGCCATTTCCATTTATACAGACCTATCGAGCTTTTGGCCTGTTAATGGCCTGCTAAGAGCCGTTGTTACGGTGGGCCACATCATTTGGGATCCACTTAATATTATTTTGACCAGCCCAATTAAGGCCCACTTTGACTACACATGTTTGTTCGTCTGTATGGCGTCCAGGAAAAGTTTGGGCGTGTTGGCCCCCATTTCAACGATATAGCATATTCAAGAATTATCCTACTCTATACTATCGCCTCTAGAAACATACACTATACAATAAAAAGACTAAGGCATAGAAACATAGAATAATCCTACACTGTACAATAAAGAAATTAGAGCCGAATATACCCACTGGGCATTATAGTTCGGCATCAGTGATAATAAAGCATACACAAACAGCAAAGTACATACACTAGACAAATAAAGCTCATACATCATGGACACGCATCAACAGAACTTACCATTTGACCTATAATCTCTTCAGAAAATAGGATTGGCCGGATTCAGATAGCACAAATTTCATTCCGCAAAATCTCCAATTCCTTCATGGTTACCTCAGTGTCTTGTTTCATTTTTTTGACTCCTGCATCTAATACCTGCATGTCCAGTCTCAACTTGTTGATTGTACGTTGAGAATCATGTACACGTTGTCTTGCCACCTCTAGTTGATGCTCGAGAACATCAGCACATTCCAATTCCAATCCATAATCATTCGATAACGGCCATGCTGCACTACTCGTGGATATTTGTGTTGATGTCACTTCATCCTGAAATGTTTCTATAAGTATACATGACTAGGGCAAAAATATAGTTACACCAGTGAAGCGAGCAAGATAGACTATTTTGTACATGGCAAAACAGGACCAACAATAATATTACATGTCATGAAGCATAAGCAGGTGATATTTTAAAAATTATAAAAATGGTAGTCTGTGCAGCCTGCATACAGAAATCTCTCTTAGCTCACCAGAGGAGCATGATGTTGGGGCCAAATCCAAAACACAGACAAGTTACAAATTTACACAGCACCTTGCGTGTAAGTAAGCAAGCGGTTGGCCATTCTGTAGCTCAATTAAAGTCTTAGGGAGCATAATGAACAGCAGAGGGTTTCATACAAACCTACTACAGAAAGCAAAGCTATGCAATCATTAGCCTAGTATAAACTAGATTGTGAGCCTCATGCGGTAATAGTTGGTTAATAGACTTCGAAGCTTCAGGCACACTTCGCCAGAGTAATTAAATAGTAAGGCCTTTAATTATGTCAACAAATAGTTATACAAGTACCCAACATCAGACATCATTGTTTGGGCATCTCATTAACCGAGGACAAATAAATCAATTGAAAAGAGCAAACTAACTATGCCTAAAACAAACAAGGAATTGAACTATTGAGTTGGATACAGTGACTTACCTTAACTAGTTAAACAGGCTCAGCACTGCTCCTACTTCTCTTGCAAGGCTCCTTCCTAACAACTTGTACTTGGAAATCCTCAATGTTATCTTCATTGCACCCCCTTTGCAAGGTGACACAAACTAGTTACTCGTCTCCTTGGAAGATAAATATGCATACTTTCCAGTCTGTGAACAACACAAAAGGATGAGATTATAACAATACAACACCACATAATGAAACATGCCACATCTCTTGCACTTGCACACAATGAAACAAGCATTTCCTATGTGTGCACTATGTAAAAACTAGGCATACCTTCGAACTGGATCTCCAGGTACTCTTAGAAAGCCTACTTTAGTGTACAACCAAACCTTTACTCACCTATGAGTTAGACAAGCCCCCACTACAGCAGCCCTTAGTGTTTAAATCGTTGACAAGCTCTATTAGAGTGTTAGATCAAGAACAACAAGTAATCATCATTGCACGCACAATTGAATTGCATATTCCAGATTCTACAATGGAATGCACATGTATTAGGTTATGACATGTATGATGATGCCTAAATGTACACTATAGTAGGCAGGAGTGATTCATCATTGCACGCACAATTGAATTGCAGGTTAAGGGCCAGTTCTATTTCGCCTTTTCAGAGCTTACATTGCAAAAAAATACACTTCTGTGATGATATGTGTTTGTCACAGTAGGTCATGTTTTCTGTCATGCATGTACATCCATGACAATTTTATGACAGAATCAAGATAGTCATACATGTGCTGTCGTAGAAGTGTTCCATGACATTACCAAAATTATCATCACAGAAGTGTCCACTTCCATGACGATAAATCACGCGTCACAGAAGTGCTTTCGTCAAGGGTGACCGACACGTGGCATCCACCGTAATGGAATGCCATTAAGCTATCGGGTCTAGTTTTGGATCCGATAACCCATTAACAGCCCCGACCAATGGGGATTTTCTATGTGTAAAATCATCATTGGCTGGAGAGAACACGTGTCGGCTCGCCATTGGGACAGATGTCATCCACTCATTGGACCCAAAGCACCTATGATACATCGACACGTGGCATGGCCCAACAGAGGCCCATTCCTGTGAAAAGGATGTCCCGTTTGACTTGGTCAAAAGGTGGCGGGCCGGCCCACGGCAAGCCTGTTAACAGCATGTTCACATATAGCCCATTTACAGCCCGCTAACCCAGGGCCCGTTTACGGCCTACCTGAATTAGGCCTAGTAGCGTCATCTGGGCCGTCCAATATAATTCCAGCCCGTTTTAACTTCCGGCCCATGTATGGCCCATGACGTTTTTCGGCCCATGTGAGGCCCTTAGTAACCCTCGGCCCATTGACAGCCCGTGGTAAAACTGGCCCGTAATGAACAGTGTATCACTTTATACCCATTAACGGTCCATTATTCCGTTGGGCCATTTCCAGCCCATGTTATCTTTCAGCCTTCTGAGTGCACATTTATTCTTGCGCTCATTTCTAGCATTCGTTTACTTTCGGCCCGTTACTGTCATTTTCTGCTTGTGGGCCAAATTCAGCCCGTGGTTACAGTCGGCCCATTTGTGGCCCGTTAATACGTTGGGCCATTTTCATAGCGTCATCAAATACGGCCGATTAACGATGGCCCATTATGGTCGGCCCATGAACGGACGATTTCAACTCTAGCCCATTTACGGCCATAATGTGGTCTGTTATTGGCCCATGTTTGGCCAACCAATCATACGGCCCGTAGAAGGCCCATAGATGATATGGCATGTAGAAGGCCCATTGTGTCAACGGCCCGTATAAGGCCCATGGTTTCTATGCCCCGTAGAAGGCCCATTGTTTCTATGGCCCTTAGAAGGCCCATTGTTTCTACGACCCATGGGAGGCCCATGTTAAATACAGTAAATATGTAGCCATGGTTAATGTGGCCTAGTTTTAAAAAATAGGTTATTGCGGCCACTAGCAAACCGCGGAAAAAAGTACTGTACTGACTACAAGAAAACAAATAAACAAGACAATAAGGAAATAAATAGGTAAGCAACTTACGCTAGGCTATCACGGCTATTACACATATTACATCTACTGGGCATCAGAGTTTGCCACCAGGCAAATATAGGGAACAAAGCAGCATATAAACGCCGCAGCAAAACAAGTCCAGAACTAAAACCACTTCAAAAGAGCTCAAGAAACAATATCATGGGTACCCATAATGCTGGCAAGATGCTTAGCAAGCTTATTAACTTTCTCTTGTTTGGCGCTTAAATCCTCTAGCACTTGTTGTTGCACCAGAAAGTATGCATCTGAATTCTGCAAGGACTTCCTCAGTCCTTCGGCTTCCTGTCGCATAACATCTGATCGATGTCTTTCAACTTGAAGTTCAGACTCAAGAAGCCGAACTGATTCAGGCAGCGAGTTCGAAGAGCTGGTGCCAGCAGTAGTAGCCAGTAACTCGAACACTACATCAATACAGGACTTTGGGGTTGTCTCAGTGTCTTCAATATAGTTTTTATCAGAATTCTTGGAGACCAACAGGGATGTCTCACTATCTTGAACCTTATCTGCATTACTTCCTATACCATTGCATAACGGGGTACTCTTCTCCAATATTTTATCCGCATTCTAAAAGAGAAATAAACAAACACATCACAGGTTTACAATGTAGTATATGAAACTCATTTTGGTAAACCAGTTCAGTAGTAAGGTGGACAGGATAATAGCATGAAACAAACATATATCTATGTAGTATGGTCATTGTATGGTCTATATCATTCTATTTTATGTTGCCAAATCAAGATAGATATCATTCGAATCATATCTATTTAAGACAAAGCAGCTTAGATAGAATATAAGTGTGGGAAACTACACAACAATAACAACACTTGTAAGGTGCATGGCATGAGAAAATAACTGTTTCTTTAGTTGAAACTGAAATCAACATAGAGCAAGTTACAACAACAAACACGTTAAAGAAACAGGTTTAAAACATACCTGATGCGCCATTGGAGTTTCAATTGCATCCTTCAAATTTGAAATTAGTTGGTATGAGTAAATACAGTGATGCAAGAGCAAAGTAGTATGAACCATAGCTACGAAACCTGACCTGAGAACAATTATTCTTCTGCTTTAAGCATTGACTTGGGGTTCAGAGTGGTGGTCCTCATGCTTTGGGCACTGCAGTTGCCTTACTAACTGCTCGTGTTTGGGTGCTCTGTGGTGGAGACGGTGCTGTGTCAACGGGAACTGGGTTAGTATCTGCTGGGGTTGGGGTTAGAATGGGTGTAGCTGGTTCTCTGTCCAACTGGGTAGGGGTACAATCTGTGTGAGTCTGTGTTATGTGTGGTGGGGCTGGTTCTTGGGCAAGTACAACCGTGGTTCTATCTCCATCGAAAGGTAGCATGATCTTTTCTGAAGACCGTGTTTTTACTCCCACAGATGCTGCCATCACCTCCTCCAATTGAAATGGCTGATAAACAAGAAAATTAATTGAATGTACAAACATTGTAAGATAGACAGGTGCAATGGATAGTAGGGAAGAAAACAGGGCATGAAATAATTCACATTTATGTTGTCTAACCAAACAGAATAACATGACATAATTTCACATATATGATGGCTAATTAAACAGGATAGCATGACACAATTTCGCAAGTATTATGGCTAACTAAACAGGATAGAATGACATACTTCAAAATATGATGACTATGTAAACAGGATGACATGATATAACTATACGATGTGTCTATTAAAGTGGTTGGCATGCCATAAATCACAAGCATGCCGTCGATGGAAACATGATGGCATGATATAATTCATGGATAGAATGACATAATTCAAAATATGATGACTATGTGAAGTGTGGACAGGATGAGATGATATAACTATATACGTCTTTAAAAAATGGGTTGGCATGCCATAATTCAGATACATGCTGTCTATGTAAACATCATGGCATGATATAATTCAAATATATGATTTATATACTAAGGAAGTGAGCAGAGGGCAATCGCATATATGATGTGTCAACTAAGGAGATGGCATTCAATATCATGTATATGATGTAAAAACTAAGCATTGCAATACAACATATGCATGATATGAGTAATATAACCCTGCCAAGTTTGAGCATACACCTTAGGAGGATAATAGGACTGGTCAGCTGCCTCTGAATCCTCCTCTGAAGAGCTATCTGTAACCAGCAAGATATCTGCTTCACCAGGTAGCATTGTCTGCTCCGAAGACCTTGTTTTCACTCCAGGTTTCTCCATCACCAATTCAAACGGCTGATGCACAGGAAGAGAAGTTGAATATACAAACATTGTCGACAAAAGCAATGAGAAATACAAAAAAGGACGGCATGATATAATTCACATATATGACGCTTGGCTAAACAGCATGGCATTGCAAAATTCACATATATAATGCCTTGCAACAAGATAGCATTGCATAATTCACATATATAATGTCTTGCAACAAGATGGCATTGCATAATTCACATATATGGTAATTAGACACTAAACAGGTGGCATTCACAGAAAGCATGTCTAAACTAAGCAAATGACATAGCAATGCAAGATACCATACGCACGATATGAGCAACATAACCCTGCCAAGTTAGAGCATGCACCTCGGGGGGAATAGGACTGGTCATCTGTCTCTGAATCCTCCTCTGAGGAGCTATCTGTAACCAGCAAGACACGCGCTTCGTCAGATAGCATTGTCTGCTCTGAAGACCTTGTTTCCACTCCAGATTTTTCCATGAATGTGCCGAATGGTTGATGCACAGGAAGAGTAATTGAATGTACTAAAATTGTTGACAAATTTAACACATAATAAAAAAATGATGTGATGATATAATTCACATATAAGATGACTGGCTAACCAAGGTGGCATTGCAAAATTCATATATATGATGCCTGGCTAAACAAGATGGCATTGCATGATTCACATATATGATAAAGAAACTAAACAGATGGCATTGACACAAAGCATGTCTAAACTAAGCAGATGACATCTTTGATGTATACAGTAAGCAATGCAAGGCACCATATGCATGATTTTACCAACATCAGCATGCCAAGTTAGAGTGAAGACCTCATGCAGTAAATAGGAGTGGTCTTCTGCTTTTGAATCCCCCTCAGAACAGTTATCTTCCTCTTGATTACGATCTGAAATGGGTGGAGGGGGCAGCCTTTGCGCCCACCATGGAGCGACGTCTGCATGAAATTTTATTGCCACGCAAGGCTCGTCTCTTTTTCTGTACATGTTCAGTTCCATTGTATACAATAACTGACATGCATAGGAATAAAACATAGTGAGATTATGTAAGGAGTGCATGCAAAAATCCAGAGTGATGGTAGCAAACTGTGGATAGACCCAAAACAAATGATAGCGTGCAGATAATAGCTTTAGTTAAAAAATACACATAATGGCTCCTTTAATGTTTGTTTACACCCAACATGAAACTCATAGTAGACACCCGAGATTAAGCAGATAGTAGACAGATAGTACTGATTGCTGCCCCAATATGTACCCCACAACCATTGAAAAACTCAAGTTTCAGCATAAGTTTGGACCTGAGTCGGAGTCTAATAGGTGAACACGATGATAAAGTAGCATGCCATCATATTAAGCAATGCATAACGTACGCAGACAAGGAAGAGTGCGGCCTCTCTTGCAGACCAGTGTAGTCCTTGTCGGCGTTCTGGGAACGGGGGTCCCCAGACTTGCCTGCCTGCGGCCTGCGGCGTGGCTTAAAGGGGGGCCCAGCACGGCCCATCTTCATCAACACAGACCCAAGACCCTCGCGAGGGGCCAAGCCTCGCGGGGCGGACGACGCGGAGCTTCCTCAGGCACGGCCTCACCAGGCTAGCTCACGAGGAGGCGGAGAGATCAAGGCGGGGTACCTCATTAGGTGCCCGTGACGCAAGCCATGGCGACCAAGGGCGCCAGGCGGGCGCCAGCCCGCGCAGTGTCCTCCTTTCCTCTTTGGTGCAAAGGGAGCAAGCGCAGCCGCGGAGTACCGAGGCATCAGGCAAAGGTTGCCATTTCGGTGCAACAAGACCAAGACCAGGAGGACTGCAAGACAGAGGTCATTGTGGAGCCCAAGACGGCGTCACCACCAGAGCTTTGTGCAGGCGAAGACTACTTTTGTCAGGATAGTTGCTACTGGCTGTCCCCCTTCAAATTAGCCCGCCATTGTTGGCTCCCTTCCCGCTCGATATTTGGGAAGAGGACCAGGGCCTCTATAAATAGGACCAGCCACCCACAGGGCAAGGGGGGATCGAGGAAAATCAGATAATCAGAGGAGAGAAAGAATCAGAGAGAGAGAGAGGCTAGAGGTTGGGGCGTCAACAATCGGAGAGAGAGAGAAGCGTGACTGAACTCCTCCCAGCAGTTCATCGCCCTAGCCAAGAGCAGACCCTCGCGAAGCTGTTCTTCCTTGTATTTGAAAGTGCAACTATCCCTAGGTGGTTTTGGTAATTCATAACAACATATAGCTCATTGAGCTAATGCTATTCCAAGATGATTATTTCAGGAAAGCTCAATGATTGGCATGGCATGGATGTGAAAGTGGAACCCTCAAAATGCTAAGGACAAAGGATTGGCTCAAGCTCAAAAGCTCAAGACTCTTCATTTTATATTTAGTGATCCAAGATCACATTGAGTCTTTAGGAAAAGCCAATACTATCAAGGAGGGATGAGGTGTTGCTTAATGAGCCTCTTGCTTCATGTGCTTAGTGATATGCTCCAAAACCCTCAACTACTTTCCCATATCCACATATGACCTAAACCCTAAGCCAAACTCGGTCATACCGATTCTTTCTAACCGGCGCCACCGAGTTTCACTTGTCATAAGCCGCTGCCAAACCCTAGCAAATCGGTTCTACCGATAGGGATCTCGGTCTCACCGAGATGGGATTGCAAACTCTCTGTTTCCCTTTCGTAACTTTTCGGTCTCACCGAAAGAGCGAATCGGTCCCACCGAGATTGCAATGTAAATTCAGTGTTTCCTTTTTGTAACTTTTCGGTCTCACCGAAAGAGCAAATCGGTCCCACCGAGTTTGCCTGACCAACTCTCTCGTTATCTAATTACCAAAATCGGTGTCACCGAGTTTGTGTAATCGGTCTCACCGAGATTACGTTATGCCCAAACCCTAACCATATCGGTCCTACCGAGTTGCATGTCAGTCCCACCGAAAATCTCTAACGGTCACTAGGTTTACCTTTTCGGTCCAACCGAGTTTGTTGATTCGGTCCCACCGAGATTGGAAAACTGTGTGTAACGGTTGGATTTTGTGTGGAGGCTATATATACCCCTCCACCTCCTCTTCATTCGTGGAGAGAGCCATCAGAACACATACACAATTCCAACTCATATGTTCTGAGAGAGAACCACCTAGTCATGTGTTGAGACCAAGATATTCCATTCCTACCATATGAATCTTGATCTCTAGCCTTCCCCAAGTTGCTTTCCACTCAAATCTTCTTTCCACAAAATCCAAATCCTATGAGAGAGAGTTGAGTGTTGGGGAGACTATCATTTGAAGCACAAGAGCAAGGAGTTCATTACCTACACACCATTTGTTACTTCTTGGAGAGTGGTGTCTCCTAGATTGGCTAGGTGTTACTTGGGAGCCTCCGACAAGATTGTGGAGTTGAACCAAGGAGTTTGTGAGGGCAAGGAGATTGCCTACTTCGTGAAGATCTACCGCTAGTGAGGCAAGTCCTTCGTGGGCGATGGCCATGGTGGGATAGACAAGGTTGCTACTTCGTGGACCCTTTGTGGGTGGTTGCTTCTTCGTGGACCCTTCGTGGGTGGAGCCCTCCGTGGACTCGCGCAACCGTTACCCTTTGTGGGTGGAGCCCTCCGTGGACTCGTGCAACTGTTACCCTTCGTGGGTTGAAGTCTCCATCAACGTGGATGTAGGATAGCACCATCTATCCGAACCACGGGAAAAACATCCGTGTCTCCAATTGCGTTTGAATTCTCCAAACCCTTCCCTTTACATTCTTGCAAGTTGCATGCTTTACTTTCCGCTGCCAATATACTCTTTGCATGCTTGCTCGAATTGTGTGATGATTGCTTGACTTGTCCTACAATAGCTAAAATCTGCCAAGAACTAAAATTGGGAAAAGGTTAAGTTTTTATTTGGTCAAGTAGTCTAATCACCCCCCTCTAGACATACTTTCGATCCTACAGTATTGTTCTTCATCATTAGCCCAAGAGGCAATCCACCACGCCACACACTGGAGTAGGGTATTACACCACAACGGTGGCCCGAACCAGTATAAACCCTGTGTCCCTCGTGTTGTTCTTTCCATAGCTTAGATCTTAGCGAGGCGGAGGGGTGCAGGTAGGTAGGAGGCGAAATCTCTGCGCGCACCCCAGTGTTCGAACCTCAAGGGTCTGCCGGAACCCGAAATCCGACATTTGGCGCGCCAGGTAGGGGTGCGCCGGAATTCGTCTTCCACCACCCCGTTCTCCTCCGACCATCGCGCCCATTTCTGACGCTCGTCGGGCCCGCACCGAGCGCCGGGCCGCTCTCGCTTCCCGCGTCGCCCAGACGGCTCCTGTCGGCAGGCGTCCTCGCCGTTCCCCGTCACCTGCCGTCAATGCCGCCACCGGCCCGGCGGGGGACGAGCGGCAAGCATCGTCTCAGCATCCGTGCGTGCGGCAAGACGGCCGCACCGCAACTCCCTCGCTCACCCCAGCTGGTTCTTCGTCCTGCGCGCTCCGCGCACCCATGGAGGCTCGATCTGCGCTCATCGCGGCAAACGAGCTCCTGCGCTACCGTCCCGTCAACGACGTCTACGAAGAATGGCTCGACCGCGTCGCCGAGCTCGTCCGCGCCGCAGGGGGCTCTCCTGCGCCGTCCGTTCCGCTGCACCGCACCCCGCCCCGCGCGGGCAACAAAGCTCCGGCGGCGCCCCGGCCGCCTCCTCCTCAAGAAGGCGCCATGGCTCCAAGGCGCGTGGCCCCTGGGCGGAACCCGCTCCGTCAGGTGCCAGCGCGGCAAGAGCAGAGCTGCCAAGAAGTCCCTCGCCCGCAAGAAGCTGCCCGGGCGCTCCCTGCTCCAGCACGTCGCGACCATGCTCCTGCTCCCGCACGTCAAGACCCAGCTGCAGCGCGTGGGGACATGCAAGACCAAGCTCTCCGTCACCCAAGGCCTCCCGTGGCCACAGCAGGCTGCCGTGCCTTCACCACCGAGCTACGCAGCGTCGCGTGGCCCGGCAAATTCAAGCCAGACCTGCCTCCTCGTTACGACGACATGGCTGACCCTGCGGAGTTCCTCCAGCTCTACGAGCTGGGCATCGAAGCTGCCAACGGAGACGAGAAGGTCATGGCGAACTGGTTTCCCATGGCTCTCAAGGACGGGGCCCGCACCTGGCTCCTGAACCTGGCTCCAGGCACGATCTCCTCCTGGGACGAGATGCGCACCCGCTTCATCGCCAACTTCCAAGGTACTCGCGACCGGCCACCCGCCGTGAGCGACATGCGCCGCATCAAGCAACAACCCAGGGAGACCCTGCAGAAGTACATCCAGCGCTTCAACAACGCACGCCTCAAGATTCCCAAGGTGACTGAGAAGGCCATCATCTCAGCCTTCTCCGACGGCGTGCGCGATGTCAAGATGAAGGAGGAGCTGGCGATGCATGAAGACCTGTGCACTTCCTTGGAGCTGTTCAACTTGGCAACCAAGTGCGCCAGGGCTGAGGAAGGGCGTCTCTCCCTCCTCGAGCTGCCTGCCGCAAACCTAGAAGAGAAGAAGCCCAAGGCCAAGGATGTGAAGCGCAAGGGGGCTGCCGTGCTCGCGGCAGAACCAGACACCAAGTGGGGCAGAGATCAGCCTGAACCTTCCAAGGGCAGCCGGTACTGTGTGTACCACGACCTCCACACCCACAACACCAACGAATGTCAAGAGCTCCGAGCCGTGCGAGAAGGAAGGATCGGCCGTCGCCCCGACCACGGTGACCGGGGCTACGGTCGAGGAGGAGGAAGGAACGCAGGACGCTGGGAAGACCATGGCCCGCGCCAAGGGTGGCGCGATCAACCTCGCGAGGATCGCTGGCAAGACCCGCCTCGCGAGGGAGACTGGAGGGATCAGCCTCGCGAGGATCGCCCACATGGCAACGCAGGCCTCCCTCCGCTGCCGCTGCAGCCAAGGAGAAACGAGGACCACCACCAAGACGAGGGGGCTGGGGGCTTCCAGGAGCCGTGCGATCGCCTGCATCCTGGGCGAGGCTCAGGCCCCAGCCTCTCAACGCATCTTCAAGCAGTTCGCCCGCAAAGTGAATGCAGTCCTCCCCAGGCTTGAAGCCACGCGCCCTCTCAGGTGGTCGGCGTGCGCCATCACATTCAGCTCAGCAGATCAGCTCAAGTGTGCGGCTACAGCCGGAGTCCTCACAATGCTTTGTTCCCCAATCATCAGCAACGTGGTGGTCACCAGGACCCTCATCGATGGCGGGGCAGGGCTCAACGTCCTGTCCGTGGAAACATTCAACAATCTCCAAGTGCCCTACAGCCAGCTTCAACCAACCAAGCCTTTCTCCGGAATCACCGACGGCTCCACGGTCCCGATTGGGCAGGTCCGCCTCCCTGTCACCTTCGGGGCACGCGACAACTACCGCACCGAGCTCATCGACTTCGACGTCGCTCACATTCGCTTGCCGTACAACGCCATCCTTGGGTACCCAGCGCTGGCCAAGTTCATGGCCGTAACTCACCACGGCTACAACGTCCTCAAGATGCCAGGAAGTGGCGGAGTCATCACGGTGCCCTGTGAAGAGAAGGACGCGGTATGTTCCTTGGAACGAGCCTTTCAGGCCGCGTCACTGGAAGACCCGGATCGCGGAAGCAGGAGGCTTCCCGAGACCGCCCCCAAGAAGAAGACATTGTCCATCCCAGCCCCTCAGGAGGCAGGCCCCTCTGGGCCCGTGCCTGCCCAGGGGGAACCTCCTTCCATCGCATAGGAAAGCGCGCCCGGCGCCCTCCTCAGGCAGGGCTCGGGGGCTCTCCCCTGGAGGGCCACCGACCTGGCTAGGGTCACGAGGGAGGCGCTTGGGCACCGCATGGAGGCGTGTTTTGAAGCACGTTTCCCTCAAGAAGGAGTAAGGCAAGGAGAGCCAGACCCTCAGGAGTTCGTCAGCAAGGCCATTCAGGAGCTACAGGAGTCAAGGGTCATGAAAGGCGGCCGCCGTCTACCAGCAGTGGCTCCCCATCCAGGCAAGGATGGTGGGCTGCGCGTCTGCATCGACATATCGGGGCTCAACCGAGTCGCCTCTCTAGAGCGTCTCTGGCCCTCGCGAGTGGGGCGCTGCGGAGGTCCACCCCACAGCTACGTTCGCATGCCTTACGGCTTGCCGAACGTGGCTGCCACGTACCAGCGCCTCATGAGGGGCATCATGGAGGCATAAGAGGCCAGGCGTTCCACAGCCCTGGCGGAGATGGAGGTGGTCCGCGGGGAGCCACCAGCACCTCCGGAGCCTCCCGAGGCCCCCGGGCCAGGGGGCTCATGAGGATCGGCTTTCGCAGCCCACCGAGTCTGCTACACCAACACCCCTTCGACCTCAACGTCATCAGGTGACATATTTCAAGTTTCACTTCCAGCTGGGAGCGCCCCCCAGGGCTGCATTATTCCTAGGCCGCGTGGGTCCGTCCCTGCGGCATGTATCCCTTTTATTTCATGTTGTTAGCTTACCTTGTCGGGGGCGCCCCTCGGGCTGCATGATCCCCAAGTCGCTCAGGCCAGACCCAGCGTCTCATTTGCAGTTATTTCCGGTTATGCGTTATACCCACCATGCTTGATTATTTGATGCCGGTCCACGGCACCTCTTCTTCTCCATGCCGACCACTTGCACGTTAAAGGGGGGGTACCTGAGCATCGCGACTCAGGGCTCTTACTGGCTCTCCAGCCCTCACCCTCTGGCCTTGTCCACGGCATCGTGACCTGGCATACCAGCGACGGTTGAGACCAGCTCGAGGGCCGGGACCCGAGGACGTAGAGTGCCGGCATCTAACCAAATTTGCAGGGACACATCACAAGATAAGTCCCAGTGACAGGCGCAACCCACCTAGAGGTAGGGCCCCATGAGTACCGCGCTGGCCCACGGGTGCCCAGATACACCTCGCCAGGCCCTACCGTGCCAGCCACGTGTCAGGGCGGGGCTGTACATGCCCCGGGGGCTCCTCCCGAAGGGGGGGCCCCTCCCACATACCAGTGGAAGCACCATGCTCTGCGCTGGCTGACGACACTGCCGAGGAGCGGCTATGCCCGTACACATACGGAACCGCTATGCTCCGCGCTGGTGATAAACAACTGAGGGTGGCCCCCGGGCTGCATCAACCTCAGGGATCCCAGAGCTCAGTGTCTAGCCTCATCGTAACGCCTCCCCTCGGGAGTGCCATGCGAGGAGGCTGGGCACGGGGGCTGCGCCTGGGTCACGCCCAGACGCACGCCGCCCAGCCAGCCCCCCCCCAGGGCCTGGTTCGTCCCGCGTCCCTCCCCGAGCAGAGCCAAGGTACGAAGGCCGTTTGAGCGTCAAGGGGGACTCCTGAGCATCGCGACTCAGGAGCCTAACTGGTCACGTAGCCCCTCACTCCTTAGTTCCGAAAGGCTAACGCTGGGTGAGGTATGCGTGCGGCCGGGCTCTGCAGACGTAGAACGGTAGATCCACCCACATCACACCTCCCTACTTGCTGTTCGTGCGCCAAGGGGGACTCCTGAGCATCGCGACTCAGGAGCCTAACTTGTCATGTAGCCCCTCACTCCTTGGCCCCGTCCTGGTTTCCGGTTGGGACTAACGCTAGGTGAGGTATGCGCGGGGCCAGGCTCTGCCGGCGTAGAACATAAGCAAGTAGGAAGGAAAAGCGCAAATTTCAAGGAATTCAAAAGCAAATATCACAGTCCACACTGTTGTCTCAATGCCAAACGCAAGTTTAAACGCCTCCCCGAGGCATGATACATGTGCAGGAATTAAAGGCAGGACAGGAGCCACAACGGAGTCACTTGTCGGTGGTGGAGCAGTGCGGAGTGGGTTCGCCTTATGGAGCAGTGGGGTCAGTAGCGCCTTGCCTCGGCTTGGTGCTGAAGGCCCGGAACTTCCCCAGCAGAGCCTCCGCGCGACCCTTCACGGCCTCGGCAGCGGCAGCGGCACGCTCGCCGCTTACTAGTTCCAGCAGGCTGTCGAGGTCGACGTCGGGATTGCGAAGGTAGATGTGGGTGAGCACCCGCGTCAGTGCTGCAGAAGACAGAACACGAGCCTCAGCCTCGGCCGTGGGGCCAAGGCCAAGGGCGACATCTTCAAGAGCACGAACCAGGAAAGGAAGCAGCTTGGCAGGGCTGTCCTCGGCGCCAGCTAGCGGGCTCTCTAGTCCGCTGTCATAAAGCGTCCTCAGCGAGGAGCGAGCCTTCTCCTCCATCTCCGTGAAGGCCATGCGGTCCTCGGCAAGAACCAGGGCCTTGTCGTCCAGCTCGGCCTTCCTCGCTCCCAACTCCTGCTCCAGCGGCCTTCCTCCCTCTCCGTGACGGCCGCCTCGCGAGCCTTCACGCCTTCTTCCTGCTCTTGGCGAAGGCGGACCTCTTTCGTGAGCTGGTCCCGCAGGCCTTGCAGCTCGTCCTCCAGCGCCTTGCAGCGACCACGGACGTCGACCACCTCCCCCAGGGCTGCGTCACGAGGAGCCTTCGCCTCAAGGACGGCCTGCTTCTCCTCATCGCAAGCCGTCGAGGCCTGGACCAGCGCCGCCCGAATCGAAGCGTCGGAGCGAACCCATCCTGAAGCCAGCTCCAAGCGCCCGGCCACCAAGCGAGGGTCGGCGCCAAGAAGATCCTGCCGCAGTCGGTCCATCTCAGCAACAGCACAATCCAAAATGGCAGAAGGAGTCGGAGAGACAGCAGCCGGTGGAGTAGGAGGAGAAGGCGGCAGCGCGGCCACAGCATCCTGAGGCGGAGTCTGCTGCGCCCCAACGGCTGTAGTGGCGGCAGCAGGCAAAGGCACCTCAGGAGTCGCTTGGGCCATGGGGGTGAGCTCGCCCCAGCCAGCTGAGCCAGGCCTCGCGAGGACGACCGGGCAGGAGAAGCTCGTGCGCCGCGATCACCCTCCTTCGCGGGTAGAGGCGCTGCCACGGATGGAACCTCGGGAGCTCCCTTCGACTTCTTTGCTGCAGGCGCCAGCCTATCCAAGAAAAGCGGACGTCAAGCCTCAGAAGCAGAACAAGAAATAAAGACAAGAATCAAACGCTTACGGGTCGTCGCCAGTGAGCTCGAGCGGTCTCCGGCCAAATTTGAAGCCTGAAAGCCGGATGGAAGGGTCAACCTCGGGAAGCTTGGAAGCGGAAGGTGCGTCTGCGGTCCGTCTCGGGGCGGGGCAGACCCGCGGGAGATCAGCCCGGTCCTGTCCTTCTTCGGGATCGGGGGCAAGCTCCCGCCGTCATCCTCGTCGTCATCACTGGGAGAGAAGCGGAGAACGCGGGACCTGCGCCGGGGGAGGGGAGCCCTCGACTCTCCGTCAGTCGCTTCGGAGTCAGGCCCTTTTTCCCGCTCCCCTCCTTCCTCCTCTTCGCTGGAGTCGTCGGAGGGCACGTCCACCGGTTCCTTAGGAGTTTCCATGGGCACGGGCCCATCCCCGTTGAAGACGGGCATGGACTCCACTACCTGCTCCCAGTCGTCGCGGAGGAACAAGGGCGTAGGAGCGCCCTCCAACCTCGCCACATCGCCCCCGACCAGAGATTGGAGGACCGCAGCCAGATCTCCGTCGGCCAAGGCCGCGGGGCTCGGATGGGGCCTCCACATCGGAAGTGAGTACTGCCAAAGCGGAGCCAGCTGGTGCTCTAGGAATTCCCTCAGCAGCGACGCGCCGGTCAGCTTCGCCGCCGCCATGTTGGCCGGCCTTAGATCCGCGTCCATCTTCTCCAACACCAGCTTCGCGCGGGGGTCCGCGAGCTCCGCTCGACCCCAATCGCTGGAGCTCGTGGGCTGCTCCATGGGCAAGATCAGCCGAGGGTGAATGCGCCTAGCATCCGCCAAGACCCACTTGCTCCTGAAGCCCTCAATCCTTTTCCCGGGGTTCGAGATGGCAATGGCGCCACCGTACGCGATGAAGCTCGCGCACGAGGAAGCAGGACCGCGAGAGGTCCGGAGGTAGAAGTAGTGGCGCAGCAAGGCCACTGAGGGCTGCACCCCTACGTGAGCCTCGCAGTAATAGGCAAAGATTGCTAGGAAAAGGACGGAGTTGGGTGGAGATGCAGAGCCTGTAGCTTGTAATGGCGGAGGACAGAGAAGAAGAACTCGGAGAAGGGAGGCACCAGGCCAGCAGCAATGGCACTTACGAAGAACGGATAGAAAGTGCTCCCTTGACCCTCAGGGGTGGCGGAGCCGGCCTTGAACACCTTCGCCCCGTCGATGCCCCGCGCCGCCGCCATCTGGCGCAACCGGGCGAGGCTCGCCTCTGACACGTTCGGCGAGTCCAGGGCAGACGAGTACCAAGCTACGGCCGGGGGCTGACGAGGCGCCATGGCTTCCTAGGTCATGCGGTCAGAGTAGATCTGGAAATTTTGGAGGAAGGAAGGAGAGGCGCAAGAAAGGGGATCTGAGCAGCAACTGGAGAAAGCAAAACGCAAAGCCTAGGCAGATGCCGCTCCTTTATCAACTCGCGCGGTGGCTAAGGCGCTCACGTCCAATCAACCGCCACGCGGCGCCCAAGGCCACAGGCTGTTAGGGCCCGTGGCGCTTCGCTCTTGCCCTTCCGCCTCCCTGCACGGCCAAGTCCGGGCGCGCCTTGGGCCCGAGGGCTACTGTCGGCGTTCTAGGAACGGGGGTCCCCAGACTTGCCTGCCTGCAGCGTGGCTCAAAGGGGGGCCCAACACGGCCCATCTTCATCAACACAGACCCAAGACCCTCGCGAGGTGCCAAGCCTCGCGGGGTGGACGACGCGGAGCTTCCTCAGGCATGGCCTCACCAGGCTGGCTCGCGAGGAGGCGAAGAGATCAAGGCGGGGTACCTCATGAGGTGCCCGTGACACAAGCCATGACGACCAAGGGCGCCAGGCGGGCGCCAGCCCGCGCAGTGTCCTCCTTTCCTCTTTGGTGCAAAGGGAGCAAGCGCAACCGCGGAGTACCGAGGCATCAGGCAAAGGTTGCCATTTCGGTGCAACAAGACCAAGACCAGGAGGACTGCAAGACGGAGGTCATTGAGGAGCCCAAGACGGCGTCACCACCAGAGCTTTGTGCAGGCGAAGACTACTTTTGTCAGGATAGCTGGTACTAGCTGTCCCCCTTCAAATTAGCCCGCCATTGTTGGCTCCCTTCCCGCTCGATATTTGGGAAGAGGACCAGGGCCTCTATAAATAGGACCAGCCACCCACAGGGCAAGGGGGGGTCGGGGAAAATCAGAGAATCAGAGGAGAGAAAGAATCTGAGAGAGAGGCTAGAGGTTGGGGCATCAACAATCGGAGAGAGAGAGAGAAGGGTGAATGAACTCCTCCCAGCAGTTCATCGCCCCAGCCAAGAGCAGACCCTCGCGAGGCTGTTCTTCCTTGTATTGTTCTTCATCATCAGCCCAAGAGGCAATCCACCACGCCACACACTGGAGTAGGGTATTATACCACAACGGTGGCCCGAACCAGTATAAACCCTGTGTCCCTCTTGTTGTTCTTTCCATAGCTTAGATCTTAGCGAGGCGGAGGGGTGCAGGTAGGTAGGAGGCGAAATCTTCGCGTGCACCCCAGTGTTCGAACCTCAAGGGTCTGCCGGAACCCGAAATCCGACAGTCCTCAAGGTCATCTGCTCAGTTGATGATGGTAATGCAGTTGTCATGGCTGTCGGCGGCAGGGAAGAAGATCTGAGGCGGCGAAAGACAGTCTGGAGAGCAGATCCCTGCTGTGGTGAACCCTTCCGTCGTTGGAGCAGCTGAGCTGGGGTGGTACACAGCACCGCAGGAGTAGGACAAACCACACATGGTTTTCTTTGACACATATCTGTAACGTAAGTAATTGTGTAAGGGCTTGTTTGAATTTGAGGATTCTAACAATGCAGGGGTAGGAAATAGACAGGAATAGGATAGGAATGCACGTGCAAAACGGAGAATTTAAAAACACAGGATTTCTGCCAATCTGGGTGTTTGGTTCGCAAGAATTGGAAGATCACAGGATGCAAAGAAGCATGGTAAGATTAAGTTAAACCACAAGAAGTGTACAACCTCTTTGGCGAAGCCATGTCGATCTCAGCGTGATTGGGTTGGCCGGTGAGGATGCTCCGGCTGACTTGGCTGTCGGAGGAGGGGAAGAAGATCTTAGGCGTCTGGAGATGGAGCTTGAGGTACTGCTCCGCTGTGATGGAGGGTTTTTTCATTGGAGCAGCTCCAGTGAGTTGTACGACGCCGAGGTTGAAGCAGGACAAGAGAGACAACGTTAACCTGAGTGGAATTCTAATAGCATCTCCAATAGATGATGTAAAATACATAACCACAAAGTGCTAGATGTATACATCAGCCGCTCATCTCTGAACTTAATTGTCGAAGCTGAATTTAACTATCGAAACTGAACTTAACTGTCGAAACTGAATTTTGCTGTCGAAACTGAATTTTACTGTCGAAACTGAACACATAGAGGTGAGGCTACACGTCAGTCGACTAACTTTTTCATCTCTGGTCAGTCGATTTTGCAGCCGTTAGATACAAAATCAAGGGCCTGCAGTTCATCTTCAACCTCCACCCCCGTGAGCCGCCAGCCAGCACCGGCCAAACAGCCGCCACCCGCCGCCCACGGCCGGCGGTGCGCCGCCTCGCCCGCCCCGAAAACACTCCCCACCGTCGGTCCACCGCCGCCCCGGCCATCCCTGGCCCCCCCCCCCCCCCGTGTTGAGCTTTTTCTCCGGCTATCCACACGCCACTGCCCCATCACCAGCAGCGACCACCGCCTCCACCCTGAACCCTAAGATAGATAGTGGGGTACCTCTCCAGCGAGCCCCCCTCCCCACTGCAGCTGGTTCTTCCTTAACTCTGGTGAGCCCCCCCACCCCCTGAAAATTGACTGACCCAAAAGTCGATTCAGTCGACTGAAGTGTAGCTAAATCGGAGCAGCATCGCAAGCAAGAGCAAGAGCGAGAGCAGCAGTGCGAGCAAGAGCAGACCAGGCAGGACCGAGAGCAAGAGCAGAGCAGCAGCGCGGGCGAGAGCTAAAGCAACAGCAGCTCCTACTGATGTGGACGTCGCCACCGAGTGAGCGACGCCGTGGAGGAACTGGTCGGCGACGCCGCCGTGGATGGAGTTGCGTCGTGTCGGCTCGGGGCCGAGCACCAGTAGCACCGTGAGATCGAATCAAGAAGAAAATGCGGTGATTAGTGTACAACCTCTTTGGTGGCGCTGATTAGGCCGCAGCTTCATCCAAGGAAACGGTGATGATGATGCTCTTTCGGTGGTGCAGGTGAAGACGGCGGTGTGGGAATGGAGGTGGCGCGAAAGATGAGGGGAACGTCAGGGCAGATCCTTGGAGTGGAGGGTGGGGTGGGTGAACCGGCGGGACAACCAGATCGATGACAGATCCTCATCCGGTACGGTGGATGAGGGACTTCGAGGTGTTGCTGTGGACGATGTCGTCGGGGAAGAGGCTCCGGCTGGGTGGTGGACGGAGGAGAGTGTGGGGCTTCGCGGGTTTTCTCGGCCTTGGTGTACGAATGGGTGGGCGGATGGGATGGGAGTGGGGAACCATGGCTTAGGGACGCGCTTGTCCGAAATATGGGGTAAGTTACGAAAGTACCCCCATCGATTTGAGGCGATTCTTTCGGTTCAGGGGTATCACGGGCATTTCGCGTGTCGGGATTTCACGGGAGGTGGGACTTTTCACGCGCATTGTAATTTAGGAATAGCATGGCGCGGGTTGAGAAGGAGGGAGTTGTTGGAGCACAACGAGACAAAGATTTATCTTAAATATTTCGGGGTAACAAGGCGCGGGTTGAAGAGGTGGGAGTTTCATAGCACGATAGACGGAGACGCTAGCTTGAAATTTCGACATAACAAGGCGCGGCTTGAAATTTCAGGAGAATAAGCTTAACGTGTACCCAAAAGAAAAAAGACAATTTAGACTAGTATGATACACTACGTACAATGTGTTTAACACGCACAACACACACAGACACCATTTAGACTAGTAAGGTACACGTGCATTGCACGCATGAGATTTGGCAACCAAATTATGAATAAATACCACATTATAGCATGTAAGCTTTGAGTCATATATGCATGATGTAGATGTTCGTTTAATTCTTATAGTTCATTTCATTCAAAATGATCTAGTTTTTATAAGAAAGCTAATCTATTTTAAGATTCATGGAATTGTGCGGTGTAAGGCATAAAGTAAAAACAAATCATGTAGAAAACATTTGGGCAATTCTGATACGGAAGATTCTAGAACAAAGAAGAAGTACTTGTGTTTTGAGGTTTGTGCATTATGCTTAAGTTCAACCATAGAGTCTTCTAGATTGTACATGTGGCAAAATCTGGTGGAATCTAGATGATATCCAATGCCCAGTAGTGCTCAAATTTGCCAGCTCTACACCATTGGATTGGCCTCATCCAACGACCATCTTTCAAAGTTAAAGTTCTCCGCACACTATATAAAAAATATAAAATATAATATATATATAGGGGTATAGATATAGATATGTGATGCGAAAGCCACCCATAATCTCCCATTAGAATAGTGTGTCCATGCACGGATGCAATGTGGCCAAACAATGTCTGCCATCGGTATCTCAAATTCAAACCAGTCTGACCTTGTTCAATGTGTATACATTACAACATGCTCTTTTCCAAACCACACCGCGCAGATATCCATTATATTCATGCATGCATGGGTTTCAAAGATCATGATCTCTTATTCAAATATTTGAATTCAACTTTACATTGATTATGACATCACCTAGTCTTTTACACCCACACATTGGTCTTCTCTTTATAATTGTACCACTAACTTTCTCTCGTGCATGCATGCACACACACTACCTGTCGGCATTATCCATCGCATACATGCAATCTTTTTCTTCAGGTCGGTCTCCCATGAAGGCACACACACACACATCCCCCTCTCCATCATATCGGGCATTGTTTATCTCTCACGTGCATGCGCAACGATCTATGTTCCTCTATGTGTGTGTGTATAGCTAGGTATTTCATAGTTTTCCAGATAAACCGATCAATCTATATATCTAGTGAGGTCTTACCCTCTTCCCCACGTCCACATCGATCAATCTATACCTCCCTATATAGGATTGCATATATAGCTAATACACCCACATTAATTATATATCCAACGCCCCCCTCTCATCATCCATGCCTTCCGCTTCATCTCTCAGACGTGCGCACAATGGCGAAGACAGGGGGCAGCAAGGGCCCTGCCCCCCCCCCCTAACATCACTGTATATCGAGGCTAATATGAATGTGATCATTAGACAATTGCTGGTAAAAATGGTTTAAGTTGATGAATTGGCCCTCCTCGTAAAGGATTAGCAATGCTTGGCCCCCTAGCTCACGGGACATTTTTCATGGCTTCGCCACTGCGCGCAACAGCGCACGTTCTCGCCCCCTCTCTCTAAATATCGATCTCGCAGTTGTGCACTCCTTCATAGTCTCCCTCCACTCGGCCCCTCGAACCATCTTCTAACCCCCACCGGATTTTGCCACATGTACAATCTAGCAGACTCCATGGTTGAACTTAAGCATAATGCACAAATCTCAAAACAACAGTGGTTCTCCTTTGTTCTAGAATCTTCCGTACCATAACTACCCAAACTTTTTTCTAGTTGAATTGCCATTATTTGTTTTTACTTTATGCTTTACAACGCACAATTCCATGAATCATAAAATAGATTAAGGTCTTCTTTGATTCAAAGGATTCTCGAAGGAATTTTGGAGGATTCTAATCCTTAGGAATTTTTCCTATCTTGGTTGTTTGATTCGTAGGATTGTAAACCATAGGAATTTTTCCATATGATTAATTTGCACTATATTTCATAGGAAACATCCCATCCACTCAAACCTCTTTGAAAGAATTTTACGTTTTTCTATGCACAATCAAACAGCCCATCCTGTAGGATTCAAGACGACATTCCACTCTAATCTGATGTTCTTCCTATTCCCGCGTTTTGGAAATCCTAGGAATCAAAGAGGCCCTAGGTTTTTTATAAAAACTAATTGATTTTGAATGAGCTGAACTATAAGAATTAAACGAAGGTCTACATCAGGCATATATGACTCAGAGCTTATATGCTACAGTGTGGTATTTATTCATAATTTGGTTGCAAAATCTGATGCGTGCAATGCACGCGTACCTTACTAGTACTTTGAGTATGTGCAAAACACAATGGCACGCTACATAGTATCGCTCTTACAGTTCATGAAGCCACGTGGCACATGTGGAGGCGTTGTCGCGACATCCTTCTGTGGATTGATCATAGTGACGTGCTGCTTCTTCCAAAAGAATGTACTCGTCCTCCCTGAGCCGCACTAGCGGTACATGCACGAAGCGAAGATGTGCATGCATGCCACGCACACACTCATTCCCTCGCACGCACACGCGGGTACACGGGCGGACGCAATTTTGTACCAAGATCCACCCCATGTGATAATTTGACATGTGTAAAGTCCTTCACTTCATTGATGGTCAATTAATACAGCGCATGCAAATTGAGTGGACATGAGGGCGTAAGAAAGACATTACTACTCCACTGCGCGCATGCGAGTAGTTAAATCATGGGTTGCTAGTATTACTTCCATTGGTCTCCTTCGTATTTTGTGCCAATTTTTGACAGTAACATAATATTTACGCATCTGAGCAGTGTAGTCTACTTGAAATTTATGTTCCACTAAACTCATTGGGAGCCGTTTCGGGCCTCAAAACCAAAAACCATCAATTAATCTTTACCTTGTTCCCATCACATTCGAAAGTACTAGTGCTACAATTAAGTGCAAGCCTGCTCACACCTACCAGTACATACCAAACCTGAACATGTTCCCACTATGCAGGTTTTAGTACTAGTGCTAGTACTTAGGTTATAAAAAGGGGAACTGCCTAATCGAAAATTACTCTACCTTCCTCCTCATAAGTCCTCCTTCTTCGTCCGTCCTTGCCATGGCCGGTGTGTAGAGCTCTAGGTCGAGAACTACTCGTAACAAGGGAGCGGCAACCAAGGCTGCAAAAAAATAAGAGAGGGCTCGCCGCCATGCAGAGACCTCGAAAGATCTCTCACGGGCAGGCGATGGCTCCCAGGAGGGCCCTAGACACGGAGGCAAACATGCGGCGCTGGAGTTGTTATCCCTCGACGACATGCCCGGTCAGCTCAATAAGCACCTCAATAAGCAGAAGGAGTTCATCCATGGCTTGGTGGAGCTGCTGAAGGAGAGCCTTGACGACATGCCCGCTGAGCTCAATGAGCAGGGGGGTTGACCGCCGGCTTGGTGATGCTGCTGAAGAAGAGCATTGCCTCGGAGAAGAAGGCGACCGGCGAAATCTTGCAACTTCAGGAGGACAAGGCGAAGCTCTAACACGAGCTGGACCTGCTCAAGGAGGAGAACGCCGGCTGGAAGAAGCTGCATGAGAATAGTAGTTCCTCGATGAAGATGTTGCAGGCCCTCGTCATGGAACAGGAGGAGGAGTTGGCGAAGCTCCGCATCGAGCACCCGGCTGCTGTCAAGGTACGTAATGCGGCCATGGAACAGATGATGAAGGCTCGCGTCGAGAAATCCCGTGTCATGGACACAATGATGAAGATGGCGGAGGAGACACGCAAGGAGATGGAGGTCGTGGAGGCGATGAAGAAGCAGTTATGACTCCGCGGCCAGCAACCCTTCATGTAGTGAGAGCAGCGCCCTAGACTTGTGTGTGCGTCTTCCTTCTTTTTGGGGGGTGATAATCCTCCTTCTTCTTTTGCTCATGTGTTTCTTATTTTGCTTCGGGTGTTTGGCTGCACGTGTCACCTTCTCTGCGAGGCATGAATCGAACAATGCTAAAAATGAGATGACTAGCAAATTAGATCATTCTTTATCGCCAATAGAACAATGCCTCTTGCTAGTAATATATAATAAGAGTAGAGAGTAGAGGATATGGCACTGGGCTGCCGTGTTTCGTGCTCCTCCGTCGTACTCAAGTGGAGAACTTGAGTATACCGCACGGTTCTTTGCTCCTCCTCAGGTCGTCGGCACATTTATACGAGCAATCAAATCACAAGGCCCCGCCTTCCAGCAGTAATGAGTCGTCAAATCACAAAGTCCCTCGCCTCTCGTGAAAAGGACCAAGCTAGACTGCCCCATCCTCTAGCCTTTTAAAAATGTATACATTTGTACAGTAGTAGTATCGATGGATTGCGCCATGGAGCAAAACTAACAAGATGTAATTAAAGAAAAATGGTGGTACATATAGAGAGCGCTCGTCGCCAAATTATGCATATACTATATGACACTACCCACTATGAAGGTACTAGTAACATAGACTAGTAACTAGTATATGCTACTCTCCACTATGACCAGCCAAAGTTGAGGCACGGATACCAATGAGGGCCTGGTTGTGTCTATACTTGGACAACTCACCTGACTGCGTGCGCACCAGGAAGCCGAAGCTCGTGTCGTGTTGGTGCTGTGTGCAGCCTGCACATTAACCAAAACCTTGCACCTCCATCTTAGCCTCCGTGTTTTAAACTTCTCAATCTCAAGGCCAATGAGCAACATGAAACCTATGATAGAGCCAATCGGATGGTTGAGAACACTACAATTCGTAGCTACAGATGCGTGTGTGTGAGAGGACGAGTGCGTGCGTGCACCTCTTCTTAGAGTACAACTGTATGTGGGTGGCATCGACCTAGGGAGCAGTGATGGTGCGTGCGACAAGTCCCGAGAGATAGGTGTAATGCGTCTGAAAAAAGACTAGTCTATAGCTCGCCACGAGGCTATTCCTGTCGAATGCCAAGCGTAAGATATGTATCCGACGGTGCCAATTTTTGCACATACATAGCAGTAGAAAAAGAACTAGTACCATGGCATATGCTACACCACGGCCAAGAAAATGTGCCGCTGTTACGCCATCCGGGAAAAGTGTCGCACTTCGAAACTACAACCGTCAATAAATTTTGAGCGCGTCTCGTCACATTCCAAATTACTACTACCACGCTATATTTAATTGCAAACCTGTTCACACCGATCACAACCTAAATGGTTTCCCACTTAGGAGCGTATTAGTAGTACTCGGTTATAAATACTACTATGCTAAGATGACTGCACATTCCTCCTCAACTCCTCATCCACAAAAAACAATCAAGCCATAGCCAACGTGAGTTCTGGGTCGAGAGATTTCCACCAGGGAGAGGTGAGCATGGAAGAGGAAGCACGAGAGATGTCCCGCCTCGCCGCAAAACCAGCCGACATGTCCAGTCGCGCAGCAGTAGCAGCACAGAGGTCCCGCCGTGCCGCCGAAGCAGCACGGAGGTCCCGCCGCGCCGTCGATGTAGCAGACTGGTCCGGCCACGCCGCGGGAGCAGCAAGGAGGTCTCGTCACACTGCCGAAGCAGCAGGGAGGTCCCGCCATGCCGCGGCGTCCTGGGAAAATTTCTCGCAGGCAGGCGAGGACTCTTACAGGCGCATGTATGCGATAGTCCATAGCTAGATGGATCAGATCTCCGGCTGGGCGAGGATGCAGGACGAGGCTACTGGCGTCATCCGGCAACTAGGGGAGGGCAATGCGAAGCTCCAAGGCGAGTGCGGCCTGCTGAGGGCGAAGATCACCAGAAGGGCGAAGCAGGAGGAGGAGACCGCTGCCTTGTTGCAGAGGATGGGCGTCATCATCAAGAAACTTATGGACGAGAATGCCATGCTCTGCATAGAGTGCAACAGGCTGGTGGTGGAATCCATGGATGCTGCCAAGCAGCGTATTAAGGACATGAAACTGATGAAAGAGATCATCGCCCGCCGCGAGAACTAGTCTCCGCGACCTGCGGTGCATAAAGAAAGAAGAGATCAGCGAGCCAGATCATTGTATGTGTCTTCCTTCTTCTTTTGCCCTTCTGTATTTCGGGCATAGCCGGATGTGGCTTTTTTAATTATCTTCCTAATTATGTAAGACAATTATTATCCACTCTCGTTGTCCTTATATATATTCATCAGTCTTGCTATAAGTCGCAATAGATGCTATATAGGTCCGCCGGATCTTACATCAAGATTCGTGCCAAATTTTCTTTTCAGATTTTCTTTTTTCTCTCTTAAATCTCAGTCGAGTGAGACATTGCCACGCCATTAAACAGAGGCTCGGGCGCCATTAATGGAGACCTTGGGAGAGAGGTGGACGGCAGATGGAGGTCAAAGGCCTCGCACGCCTCCCGTACTCAAATAGCTACCCTGCACGGCGCCTCCTAGCTAATAAAAAAAGGGGACGTGTGGCGGCACGTAAATGGTAAATAGAACGCCCACAGTTTCAATAATACTTGTGTTTCCGATTGTAACGTGACAACACTTGTTCCAAAATGACTTTGTTGATTGTTAATGTGTGCGCCTTCGCAAATCGGATAGCAAGATTACCACAGCATGTTGGTGCCATGTCATGACACCAAGCCAAGCTTCATGATTTTCATGCGTGTTTCGGATTTACAGGAATTAAAAAACCAAGTTTCTCAATGTTTCCAGCCGAGCCATGACGCCCAGATGTTTGAATTTCATTCCCATTTCTGGCATGGGACCTAGAAATATACCCGACGACACACATGTGATTTTTCAACCAGCTTTGGTGCACTGGAGCATGTGCTTGTATTTAAAATTTGAATTATGCACACAAAGGTGACACATTCCCTCTGAGAACCACGAGCCTTCTTGAGAGAAGCTTCGGTTTGCAAGAAACTTATACCAAAACTTGTTCCTATTCTGCAATTTTTTTACCATGGCATGGTAGTACCATGACATGACACCATGCCAAGTTTCATGATTTTCAGGCGTGTTTTGGATTTACAAGAATTTTAAAACCAAGCTTCTCAATGTTCTCGGCCGAACCATGATGCCCAGTTGTTTGAATTTCATTCCCATTTCTTGCATGTGACCTAGAAATTCACCCGAGGACAAACATGTGATTTTTCAGTCAACTTTGGTGCACGGGAGCATGTGCTTGTAGTTCAAATTCAAGTTATGCACATTAAGTGACCAGAAACTCAATTAATGTATAAAAAGGCCAAACGAACCCGGAATAATTCCAAAATTTAATAGGGTACTCATATAGTTCTATGTTGCCTCTGTAAAGAAAATCTGGGGGGAGGCAGTGTATATTGTTTCGCACACAAAGGTATAAAGAAATAAAGAAATTGGCATACCTATTTAATTCTTGGGTTCTTATTATTTATGCCACTAGTTGTGTATCACTACTCAGTTTTGCCATTAAAAGTTACAACTACTCAAAAAATGCCATCGATCCGTGAGATGCCTTCTCAAAATGCAATTAGATATCTAAAAAATGCCATCGTTAAGTTAGATGTTTGCTCAGAAATGCCATTAGACATTGTTATTTTCACGTCAAACCCGTTGACCATGCTACATGACAAAAATAAGCCGATTCTCACAATGATAAGTTAATGGTCTCCAGCACAACACACCCCTCAAATAAAACTAAGCACCCTGGAATTCTTTGACAAAACTAAGCACCCTGGAATTCTTTGACAACTAAACTGCTGGTTATATGATGTTGGCCATATATATTATACGTATATAATGTGAAGAAACGAGTGGTAGTACTATACCAACTAAAAGATGAAATGTACGAAATATAACGAGAAAAAACATAACATAGTTCTGTTGGGGGCTCAGCACAACACACCCCTCAAATAAAACTAAGCACACCTGAAATTAAACTAAGCAACTAACCCGGTAGACACTGCATTAGAACCACCATGAGCAACAACACTGCCACCTTACTCGGACTCCTCATCCACGTCCTCGACCTCGTCCTTGTCCCTCTTCCTCTTGGCGGATACTTCTTTGCTTGAACCGCACACTTGGCCCTTGCTCTTCATCCAACCCTTGTAGATATTGAAACAAAGGTAGCCATCCATTGCAGCGTAGTGGATGTGGTCTATATCTAGTACATACCACTCCCATGCAGGATGAAACTTGAATGGAGGTTTATTCAGTGTATCGTATGAAGGATGAACCATGGCTCCTACCAGGGTCAACATTGAAGGCTGATCATGGGAGGGCACCAGCCCTTTCTTCTGGAGGTCGAAGGGGTTGCCTACAACGAGGCCTATCTGATCCAGGACATCCCTATCGTTCCTAAAGTCTACAGTAACGAATTTGACTCGGCCGTCCTTGAGGAAATTCTTAAAATCCTGGCACTCAACGTCGGCATGGCATATGTGGTAGACCAAGAATAAGTCATGCATGCAAACCTGGATCACGGCGGGCTTCTTCTTCTCTGCCTCCTTTAGATTCTTCTCGCTTCCCAGGACTGTGGTGTACTCAACATCTAGCCCAGCAACCCACTCATCATTTGATTTTTTGAACATGCGTTTGAAGCGAGCAAGGCATTCTTTGACCTTTGCGGAAGAACGGGTGTAGATGACGTAGAACTCATCGCCGGTGATGGTTTTAACCTTGTACTCACCGCCAATCATGGAGATTTGGGACGCCATGCATTTGGGAGGAGGGTTAAGATTAGTGGAACTGTCGTAATGTGAAAGGATGGGACAACTAGGAGCGGTTTATCGATTGTAAAAATGTCGAGTGGGGGCGCATGCGAATGGCAGGGTAGTGGCTTGCCTGGTGGATAAATGGATTCATGCACAGTACTATGGGGGCCCAATTAGATGTCATGTCTACTCGACGCCCAATTAAATGGCTTTCGATGTCATGTCAAGCGTCGGGAAAATTACAGGTGATACAAAGCTTTCCATTCTCCCATGATACGGGCTTCCGAGAGCCCTTGGATCTGAGATCGAACGGTTGCATGGCGTGATTCTAGACCTATGGGTGAATATCCTATCCTGGAGGATTATTCTGCAAATTTTCAGCAACTTAGCATGCGACCGTTCGATCTCAGATCCAAGGGCTGACAGCAGCCCGTATCATGGTCGCGCCTACCACGACCGTCGCCTCGCTCGCGCGATCGCGCCCTTGGAGATTTAACACGGTGCGTTAGGCTATCTGATGTTGGCATATCATACATAGTCATCACTTAGTCACTCATACAACAAGGTTAGCTATAAGGTTGGCTATAAGAGTTTTTTTTGTTTACTTCTCTCTTTCTCTTTCTTCGTAGTATTTATTGCATTCTCCATGGAGTGACCTCTTCCAATGAAATGGTGCTCAGATGAGGTGCTATGGGCATTAAATGGCTTACCAACTCAAGTCCACAATGCATAGGTGCTTAGTTTTTTGTTGCTAAGTTTGCTTCATCTAGGTACACGCGCTTATCATCGTTTCTTCCTGGGGTCACCAAACTAGTCTCTCTATTCTTAATTAACTTGCCACATCAGACATTATGCATATGTGGTAGGCTTAGCACCTGTACGATCAAGTACAATAGTGGGATATAAGCCCGCTTTACATGGCATTTTTGCATATGTGGGGGAAAGAGGCAAGGAAAAAGTGGAGGAGTGGGCTCTCAAGCAAGAGCTAGCCTCTACATGGTGGAGCATCGGGAGAGGCACCTGTATGGAGGTGGTCAGGAATCGGGAGATTCAAGCCGGTCGTAGCACCGCAGTTAAAATGATAATGGCAAGTCAAATCACCGGGCCCCACCTGTCCGGCAATAACTCATTGTCAAATCACACATCCCTACGTTTGCAGCAGCCTACTCCCTCATCTTCTCACGTCTCTGTCGAACCGACTAGGCAGAACTGCCCAGCCTACCACACGGGAAAAGCCCCGCCCTCGACTTTTAGATAGTACAATATACTAATTTTGTATCCATGGATTGCGCCATCGAGCAAAGCCTCAAGAAAACGGTGGTACACATGTACGGACTATACAGCACGCCCATCGCGTTCGCCTCGCACCCCAGACGGTCGGTCGGTCTGGCACGCCGCTCTCCGAATGGAACGCATGTCATATTGTGTTTGCACACACATGTGGGACCGCAGTTGAGAACCGACCATAGGCACACTCCTCAGCCCCGCAAGTCGGGTGAGTTAATAGAAGCACATACGTTGGTACCTGGACGATCCCTGCAAGACATGAAAGATCAGTTCGTCCATGCATGTGACCAGACTCGAGCAGACACGCCTGGATTGGCTATCGTCTACATATCATGCAGGCTGTGTTGTACAGGGCTATAGTTTTGGTGAGAAATCTAAAAAAAGGTTTCTTGTCATCTCACAAAATTAGGTGTCATGTGCTTCGGATCACTGTGAGGGTTAAACAGCGACAACTGAGTTGGGCTAGTCATTGGGGGCACATGCACGAAGACTACTCAGCTGCCATCTAGGTCAAGCCGGCTATGTTAATTAGGACATCTATCGACGGACCCCTTTTCTACGAGTTTATCTTTAATTTGAGCTTTGGTCCTCGTCTAGTTTGTCCGTCAGGATTCATCTTGTCTCCTTTGGGCAGTGAGGTTATGATTTCTTGTCATGTGGCATTTTTTCGTGTTATATGTTATAATCCGGTGCTTCAGATCAAAATGATGACAACTGCGCCTCCGGGGCACGTGCATGAAGACTTCTCGACAGTCATTGTCGAGGTCAAGCCGGCTCCGGCCGGTAGACAAAAGAAAACTAGTACTCCACTATATAGGCAGGAGCCTCCGCGCTTCCTTGCTAGTGTTGCTCTCTTCACACTGTCTCATCCTCTCCATATCTAAAGACGACAGTGGTGGCCACACTCTCTCTCTCTACTCACCGCTGGTCACAGATCCAGCCAAATCCTCTCCGCCGGGGAAGGTGAGAAGGTGCAATGTTCACGCGGTCGTCCTCGGCGATGGCTCTTACCCACTGCCGGCGTGTCCCGATCAGCGTGCCTTGCCGTTCTCTCCCAAGCATCGCTGGCGAGGGAGGGCCTCCCACCCCTTCTTCTTCGCTGCTGTAGTGTGGGCAGATCCGGCCTCTCGCCGCCCACCTAGCGACATCCTGGGGACCCTCAGGTATAACTTCCTTAGAAACCGGCCTTGCTCTACTTCCCGAGCTCCTGACGTCGTTGCATTTGTATCTTTTACTATTTCTCAGCCCCTCTCGTGTAGATAGGATCGATCGGATGTTCGAAAACCACCTAATTTTTTACTATTAAGAGGTAAAACTAGTTCATGCACTCGAATCTAGTAGTACTTGGTTCAAACAAGGAAGAAAGGGGGTGAGGTGGGGGAAGATTTGTTACCTGAATCTAGGACTTGGTCGAAAGAGGAAATAATGGGGGTGAAAAGTAGCAGAGACTGGCTATCCAACTGGTCTCTAGGTCTAATAGGGAAATAAAGGGAACGCAGTACAAACTCAATATAAACCCGATCTATTGGTTGAAAAAGGAAAGAAAGTGGGGACTGGGGGACAAGTCAACAGAGTAAGTCCAGCACTAGATTTGCTAGCTTCACACAGTATAAGGTGGCTATATACCGAACAAAAATGGGACCAACCCAGATATCCTCTTCTGATGTTTGTTGCCCCGAGCCGCTCTTATGTAATGCCACTGGTAAAATGTAGCAGTCGCACTGTTAAAAGTAAGGACATGTTAAACCAATATTGTTTTCAATGTAATGCCTCCAGTAATATGAATCAATGGCACTTTTTTCATGTCCTGCTAAATTTCCCATTAAGATAAGTTGCTTCTTTTCGTTAGAGATGCAACTGTCCTGGTCCGCCTACTCTCCAGGAGCTTCACGCCCAACCTTGATGTTGCTCAATTTTATTGCAACTAATGAAGAAGAAGCTCTGTGGGTTTCGTTTTCTGATGGAAATGGAACCGGGGTTGGAGCCCTTTTCTTAAAAAAAGAAGAAGAAGCTGCTAGCTCATGGGACATCGCTTCATTTTAGGTGAACTGCACCAAAAGGTCCCATGGATTGAATCATCCATGTTGGTGACTAGTGTCATCCCTTCTACGATGGTGTTGACTGCAGATATGGTTCCCATCAGGAGGTATGTTCCTTTTTGGTCTGACTGTTTGCCAAAGATCCTGCATGTTGATCCTGCTCTTGTGCTACTGTTTTGGCACTGCCATGATAAAGCAGTAATGTTATTATTTTGCACCTTAATCTAGTGGCACTATTAATTTGAGGCAATGTTTTGGCACCGCTAGTGCCACTGTTTTTTTATATATTGAAAGAGGGGGTTCCCTCCGATTTCATTAAAGAAACCCAACCATAGAGAACCATTATCCGACAATATATCAGTGTAAACGGGCAGTTATGCAACTACTACTAGAACGGACTGAGTACTAGCAGGAGACAAGTTCGCCACATAAGCTAGGCAGGTAGGGGGACGCAGCACCAGCTCGACCAAGTTTGGATTACAACCCAAATGCTACCATAGAAACATCAGGGGGAAGATAGGGACTGAAAGAGCCAGCTTCAGCATCCCAGTCTAAGCACCCCCAGCCTTCATCCTTGCGATGCATGGTACACCTTGTTTGCCACCTGCTCGACCCTAGTGTCACTGATAAATGAAGTAATAATACAGTTAGAATAGAGCAAGTGTCCTCTCTATCATTTCATTTCCAATGTAGATAAAGAAAGTGCTTCTCTTTGTTAATTTATGTTTCATCAACTAGTCCCATTGTTAATGTTTAAGCGTTTCTGCACACTAGGGTGCTTAATTTTAGTTGATCTGCACAAATATAGAGATTTGAATGTCTCAAGGCCCCTCCTTGTACTGCCGCTATACACTGATGTTCATCACTGGCAGAAGGTGTATCGGGGAGATATGGGTCGATTTCCTGTATGATGTAATATTTTCTTCTGTTTATTAGTGTATGTTTCATCAACTAGTGCCACTATAATGTAATCACGCCTTTTCATTATCTATGCAAACAGGGTTATTCAGCTGCATTTTGGTGGAACTGCACGAATGTACGGATGGAACCGGCATATATGCAGAGTGCGAGGTGCCAAGTAAAAATTACTGACAGCAACCCTGCTCCATCTAAGCATTGGCATCCACCACCATCAGTGGGATGTGTGGCGCTCACTGTGGACGGATCTTTCTTGGCAGCAAATCCTCTAACCAAATACTAGTAGCTTAGACTTTAAAAAATACTAGTTGCTTATATTCGCAGTTTTCTAGGGGTGTACTCTTTTCTGAAAGAAGCACCAATCTATTTTTCTTTATTTGTACACAGTGTCACAACTTTGACCCAAAGGTCCAGAGCTATTTTAGGGTGATTGGCGTAGTACTCGGAGACTGATTGTAAGCATGATTTTTATTAGTTGTCACACTAATTGTAAGCATGAGAAGATGGAAGATTAGGTTAGTGCGAAGCTTACCTTAAACCCTACCGACGCCGTTGAAATGAGGCGAGCATCGAGGGAACCGTGGAGAACGGCGGGGAAGTGACGTCACGCCATCCGGCCTCCTCTTGCGGTGGGAGAACAAATACTCCTGTGGCTCCGGCTGGCTCTGCACCCTCACGAACGGCACACCGTACTCGATCGATTTGTTATCCTCTGGGTGCTCGACCTTCGACCTGTACGCCCACCACCTTCGCCTGACTTTCGCCTCGGGCGAATCTGTCTGCTCCATCGCCCAGAGGAGATACTCGATGAACTCGAAGGACTGTGGTGTGACTGCCGCCGAGGAGTACATTGCCGCCCTCATCGCCGTCGTCTCGCTCTTTTGCATACATTGCCACATGGCCCTCACCGTCCTCGAAATCTCCCACTCATTGTCAAACCAAGTAAGGATCTCCTTCAACTTGGCTAACTTTACCTGGTCACCACCGGCGATCTGCCTGATTCGCTGCTGCATCCCCTCCATAGATGTCCTTCTGAGTGGTCTGGTTCTAGCTTTGGAAGATGGGAGGAGAGATGGTGGTCTTGCAATAGAGAAGAGGGAGAGGCGAGACGGTGGTTTTGGAATGGAGATGATGGACAGGAGAGGGGGTGGTTTTGAAATGGAGAAGAGGGAGAGGTGAGATGGTGGTTTTGGAATGGAGATGATGGAGAGGAGAGGTTCCCCTGCCTTTCGGTCGCTGACAGGTGATTCTCAGAGAAGAAACTGCAAGTTTTAGTTTCAGATAACAAACTCCAAGTTCAGTTTTAGATAAGAAACTGCAACTTTTAGAGGGAGAGCATTTATATTAACACGGCCTTTTCAAATAGTGTTAACATCATGCTGGAAGTTTTATTCATGGTCGAAACTAGAACTACCCGCCAGTTAACATCATGTTGATCAACATTCTTGCATAGCACATCTTCATATGATGCACAGTCAAAAAGATATGCTATTTTTAAGATGCCCACACAATGTCGAGTGTGCGAAAAACAGAGAAAACGAGGGACGAAGTTTTGGCAAGTGATGGACGTGGTGTGCGTAGATGACAATTGGGACCCACATATCAATAAAGGCAGAGGCAAAAAAATTGGAGATATTTTCTCTGCATAGGTGGAATCGAACCCGGGCGGAACAGCTGTCGGGTAGTGTCACTCGGCCACTAGGCTAGTTTAGTTGTTTCGTTACTAATAAGGCACTTCATCAGGTGGTCGGATCTTCTCCTGCACTTTTGTGCGCTCACCGCGATGCCGCTGTCTGCCATTGTGAACATGCTGAACAAACAAGAGGAATCTGGAGAGGACTGTACGTGGAGAGGCGGACAGTCGGGACCCACCAGGTCTATGGCCGTACGCAAGCAAGTGCCTCATCGAAAAAATACTTCCTCCTAATGCTATACTGACGTTGGGGCCCACGGGTTTGTCAACATAGTTACATTTTTTAGGTGCTTCAACGTAGTTACTATAGGAGATAAATTCACAACGAAGCCGGGGAGCTGGCAGGTATCATTTATTATCACTGGGGCAGCAAGTATCAGCTGGGTTTTGGGCTGCCCCGTCTAGGCTTTCTTTTTTAACATGCGCAGCCCACGACCTCGGATGGGAGGTCCATAGGCCTATTTGTATTTTCTTGAGGGTCGTCATGTATCGACCGGCCCATGGACCTCCCATCTGAGGTTTTATTTTTCCTGAAACATCGGCATCCCAATTTATGTATTTTTTTGAAGAAAACACAAAGGTTTGTTCTATTTTTCTATATAAGAATAGGAACGCCTGGTCCAACTTATGTTTCCCTTCTAACTATATTATATATATTTAAATTATTTTATATGTTATTATATATTATTGTTATTGTCATCATATATTTAACAGATACTTACATATGTAAGAAAACAATACCCCACATCTTATTAACTTATAAAATAATTTCTTAACAATAAAATCCTGGATTTTTTTGGCAACGAAAATCCTGGTGATTGTGTACAAAAGCTTGGTAAGATTTAAGGACCAATGTAATAATAAATCACTTATTATTTAAATATATATATATATAACAAAATGCTCAGCCCTGTTTATTTTTTGATAACATTGCTGCGCCCACCCCAACATTATAATTAGAATAAGCCCAGCAAAATCGTGTATTTTGAGAAAGTGCAAATGGCCTGTAATTTTTTAGGAAAAACATAAATGGGCCGCATGGACGCTACATTATTTGTTCACCCAGCCCAACTAATGGACTGTAATTCAAAAAAAAGATCAAATGGACTGTAAATTCTACCCCGCAAAAAAGACAGTAAATTCTGAAAAAATGGGTTGAATATGTGCCACATTTTTGGAGGCTAAAATGTGGGCCAATAGGTCGAAGCCAATGCAAGTCATTGTCATCTTAGTCAACAAATGATTCTGACATCGTTAGCCGTTGGATTTACATCCAACGACCGGCATCCATCTTCAATCTCTCGTCTTCTTCCTCCGACGCCACCGGGACCACCTGCTCCCGCCTCCTGCTGCTAGCAGCTCTGCTTAGCACGCTTCGCTGTGAAGCGCTACTCCACCGTTGGCCAGGCCATCCCTCCACCCCTCCACACCTCCTGTTCTTCTCCACCGACTGCCGAACCACACCGCACCAGAACCAGTTAACCCTCGTACACCTCTCCGTCTACGACTCTACTCCCGCGTCTTCCCATCTCCGGCTCGTTGCTGTCTGGGGTCTCGCCGTCGTACACCACCTTGGATGCGCTCAGCGTGGAGTGCTCAATGTGGTCAACGAACGACACCATCAGAAATAGACTGTGTGTGGAGAGGCTGGCAGCTGGGTCCAAGGCCGCATGCAAGGAAATGCCTCCTTATTATGCGCAAAATAATGATTCCTCCACCTGACAGCTGGGACCCACCGGAAGGGCCTCTGTATTTCGCGAAAAATGTTCCCACCGCTGACAGGTCGGACCCACCAGCTATATCTTCTCACACAAGGAAGTGCCTCCTTATTATGCACAAAAAATGAATACCCCCTACTAGCTAGGACCCACAATAGTGGGAGGCTGACTTGTGGGCCAACTAAGTTGACGGGGACGGAGGGCTTTGTCAACTTAGTCAATATGAACGATTCTAGCTCCAGTGACCGTACGATGTCCATCCAATGGCCATAGTGCTTCTTCAAGCTCTGGTCTTCTTGCTCCAGCCGTCCAAAGTAGCACCGGTCGTGCCTCGTGCTCCTGCCTCCCGTGGCCGGCTGCGATGCCGCGGAAGCCTCACCGCCCCCTACTACTCCCACCGCTGGCCAGGCCATCCCTCTACTCACCCACACCCCATGTTATTCTGCGGCACCCCACCCCTCATACTCCTCTACGCATGGGCATCCACTGCCGCGTCTTCCCCGGCTCCGCGTCATCCCCTTCCTAGGCCTCGTCGTCGTCCACCGCCCTGGTGCTCTCGGCGCGGCATGGTCAACGTGGTCAAGGAATGACTTCCATTGGACGTGGATTGTACGTGGAGAGGATGACAGCTGGGTCCACGGAAGCGGCAAGGAAGTGCCTCCTTATTACACGGAAAATAATGATTCCTCCACCTGACAACAGGGACCCACCGGACGGGCAACCTTATTTCACAAAAAAAAAACATTTCCCCCTGACTGCTGGGACCTACCAGCGACATCTTCACATGCAAGGAAGTGCGTCCGGGCAAAAAAATGATTCGCCCCCTGACTGCTGGGACCCACCAGCTACATCTTCGCACGCAAGGAAGTGCCTGACGGTCGGGACCCACCTGGTTGTAGCGTATGTAGTGTTTTCATTATGGTCGTGAACATGTACGTACATACTGGTTGATGTATAGGCGCGCACGTGTCATAGTAGAGGCGCGCACGTAGCATGACACGTACGTACAGCGGCCAGGGTGCAAGAAAGTAAATATGGCCACGTACGTACATACGGGTGGGGTCTCGAATGCCTACTCACGCGTACGTACGGCCAGGGCTTGTGTACATGGCTGGATCAGAACAGAGAAACTGCTTCGTCGTCGTGTTCATGGGGAGGCAACGGAATGCGTCGTGTTCATCGGGAGGCAACGGAATGTGTGGGAGCCAACCGGCTTGGACGGAACAGCCGACGGAAACGAGTCCTGGCGTACCGCAGAACAGAGGAAACGGCCTTGTGTTCGACCGGCCACGTTCGAAACGGGATCATGTTCATCGGGAGGGGTCTGGCGTACCGCAAAACGGAGGAAACAGACCTCCTATGGTCGAAATGGGGGTCCTGTTGATCAGGAGGGGTGTGGCATACAGCAAAACAGAGGAAACAGACTTGTGTTGGAGTGCTATGGTCGAAACGAGGGTCCTGTTCACCAGGAGGGGTGTGGCGTACAGCAAAACGGGACTCCACGGGATACTGTTCATCTCCACCGTCGACCCCCTGCAGCCTCCATGTGCTACTATTCATCCATCGTCGACCTCCTCCAGCCTCCACATGTGATTGTTCATCCACGGGCTCCTGTTCATCCAGCCTCCACCGCGCGCTACTCCACCGGCTACTGTTCAACTAGCCCTCTCCACGGGCTCCTGCTCAACCACCCCTCCACGGGCTACTGTTCATCCAGCCCTCCACCATCTACTGTTCACCCAGCCCTCCATGGGGTGGTCCTGTTCATCCAGCCCTCCACGGGTTCCTGTTCATCTAGCCCCAACCGGCTCGATCGATCAGGGTCCTGTTCATCCAGAGGCAACACCACGGGGTCATGTTCATCCACCCCCACTGGGAACTGTTCATCCAACCCCCCTGCAATGCTCACTGTTCATCCAGAGGCAACACCCAGGCAGCATCGACCGGCTTCAGTTAGCAACGGTAGCGAAGGAATCGCTCGATCGGGTTCAGTTATGTAACACCCACGATGCGGCTATATCTCCCACATGTCGGAGCACGACTTAGAGGCATAACCGCATAGTAGGCATGTCGCAAGAGGGGTAATCTTTACACATCCCATGTATAGAAATAGAAAGGGATAAAGAGATGGCTTACAATCTCCACTTCACACAATACATAAATATAGCATTACATCATCCATGATACAATCAAGGTCCGACTACGGAACCAAAATAATAGAAGACCACCCCTAATGCTAGATCCCCGATCGCCGCGACTGGGCTCCACTACTAATCAACTGGAAACGAAACAACACAATGAACAAGACCTTCATCGAGCTCCTCCTTGAGCTCGGTTGCGTCATCTGCACGGTTATCATCGGCACCTGCAACTGGTTTTGGAAGTAATCTGTGAGTCACGGGGACTCAGCAATCTCACACCCGCGAGATCAAGACTATTTAAGCTTATGGGTAGGGAAGGGGTAGTAAGGTGGAGCTGCAGCAAGCACTAGCATATATGGTGGCTAACATACGCAAATAAGAGCGAGAAGAGAAGCAATGCAACGGTCGAGAAGCTAGAAGTGATCAAGAAGTGATCCTGAAACTACTTACGCACAAACATAAATCCAAAACCGTGTTCACTTCTCGGACTCCGCCGGAAAGAGACCATCACGGCTACACACGCGGTTGATGCATTGTAATTAAGTTAAGTGTCAAGTTCTCTACAACTGGCTATTAACAAATTCCCATCTTCCCATAACCGTAGGCACGACTTTCGAAAGTTCAAACCCTGCAGGGGTGTCCCAACTTAGCCCATCACAAGCTCTCACGGTCAACGAAGGATATTCCTTCTCCCAGGAAGACCCGATCAGACTCGGAATCCCGGTTACAAGACATTTCGACAATGGTAAAACAAGACCAGCAAGACCGCCCGATGCACCGACATCCCGATAGGAGCTGCACATATCTCGTTCTCAGGGCAACACCGGATGAGACATCCTACGAGTAAAACCAAACCTCAAGTTTCCCCGACGTGGCCCCGCAGTCTACTCGGTTCGGACCAACACTTAGACAAGCACTGGCCCGGGGGGCTTAAAATAAAGATGACCCTCGGGTTGGCCGACCCGAGGGAAGGGTAGGTGGTGGTGAGGCAAATGGTAAAACCAAGTTTGGGCCTTGCTGGAGGAGTTTTATTCAAAGTGAACTGTCAAGGGGTTCCCATAACACCCAACCGTGTAAGGAACGCAAAATCAAGGAACATAACACTGGTATGACAGAAACTAGGGCGGCAAGAGTGGAACAAAACACCAGGCATAAGGCCGAGCCTTCCACCCTTTACCAAGTATACAGATGCATTAAAGTAAATAAGATATATTGTGATATCCCAACAATAACCATGTTCCAACATGTAAGAAACTTCATCTTCACCTGCAAATAACAACGCTATAAGAGGGGTTGAGCAAAGCGGTAACATAGCCAAACAACAGTTTGCTAGGAAAGGTGATTAGAGGCTTGACATGGCAACATGGGAAGCATGATGTAGCAAGTGGTAGGTATCGTAGCATAGCAAAAAGAGCGAGCAACTAGCAAGCAAAGATAGAAGTGATTTCGAGGGTATGGTCATCTTGCCTGAGATCCCGCAAGGAGGAAGAACGAGTCCATGAAGAAGACAAATGGACGAAGTCAAACGGATCCTCACAAACGCGACGTTATCGGAACTAACCCAAAGAAGCAACACCGGAAAGGAGCAAACAACATAGTAAACAACCATCACATAAATGTGGCATGATGCACAACCAAGTATGATGCATGTCCGGTTTAATGAAGCATGGCATGACAAAGTGCAACAAACAACACTACAAATTAAGTGGAGCTCAATATGCAACGGAGTTACATATTGACGAAAACACCACATGACTTATTTAGTTCTCTCCCATTTATATACTCAACAAAATTAAATGTTGGTTAGCATGGCAAGAGTTGAATCAAAAGAAAACTACCTATCTTGGCAAGTTTAAATGAGGTCGGAACAACAAACACCAAATCCGGAAACTCCTCATGTGCAATATTAGGTTTGGTCCTATTCAGCCCTAAACCATATTTTAGAGTTGCTAAACATGCAAAGAGATGCCACCATGTTAAACTATGCATTTTTCTACCCCATTTACATATAAAGTTTATTTAAAACCGAGCTACGGTTATTAAGTTATGAATTAAAGCATTTTAACATGGCATAGGAGCAAATTTAACCAAACAGCATTTTAAACATTTTAAACATGTGAGAAAGTTGGAGATTATTAAACTACACAAAATTCTAAGCATTTTACATATATAACTTATTTACATGTGATGCACGGTTTGTGAGATATGATATGCATGAAGTATGAGGGCTTTTCTGCAAAACTGCCAACTCTGGAAAATTGGACAAAATCGAAGAACGGGAAAAAACAAAGTCGGGATGAAACTAGCAGGCCCAGAAGTGCACAGGGATCTGGGCGGCCGCTCACCAGCGTGGCCACTGGGCCGGCGCGAGCTGGGCCTGGCCCGGTCGGTGGGGATGCAGGCTGGACTGGCGCGACGCTGGGCCTCTCAGGCAGATCGAAGCGGAGGTAGGGCGAGGTCAACGCGAGGCAAAGGGGTCCCGGCGCTGGCAGGTACTAGCAGGATCTGGGCCTGGCGCGGCTTGGGTCAACGCATGTAGGACGCGCGGCTGGCTCGTCCTCGACTCGTTCCTGCAGCAGGGACCGACCGGGAGCTCGATGCGGACGACGGCAACGAAGAGCTTGCCAGATCCACCTGATCCAGGCGAGGCAGCGGCAGGGGAGGCCGGAAACGGATAGGACAATGGCGGCAGCACCCAGATCCGTTGGCCAGGGGAAACCTTGAACATGGCGGGAGAGAGAGAGGTTAGAGGGAGGAGGAGAAAGAGACGGCCAGGGAAAACAGCAGCGTGGCGGGGTACTGGCCTGGTCGGCTTGTCCGACGATGGCGCTCGCCGGCAACGAGGTGAGGAGGAGGATGTGGAGGTTCGGCCGGCGTGTGGATGCACCAGATCGAGCGGGAGGAGCTCGATGCGGCGTACGGGCGACGGTGGAGAGATCCGGGCCTGGACGGGCCCCGGATGGGCTTCACGGGGCACGGGGGCTGGTGGTGGAGGAGGCGCCAAGTGGCTGCGGGGGAGAGGGTGGCTTCGGAAATTGAGGAGTGGGGGTAGGTGGCTGGCGGCTGAGAGGTTAGGGGAGGGTCTAGGGGTAGGTTTAGACTAGGGTTTGATCTGATTTAGTAGGCGGTGGACTATATATAGGTAAAAACAATTGAGGTTGGACCCTCCGATCGTAATCGGGCGGTTGAGAAAAATATATGTTAGGAAGTCCAATTAACAAAACGGAGATGTTTCGTAGATGTTTGGGGATGTTCTGAGTCCAACGGTGACAACTGCCTAGGTCGGGTTCGGGGAAGTTTCGGACACGCACGCGAGGGAGTTTGTGCTCTGAGCAAAGAGGGGTTTTCGGACCGTGCAAACGCATCGGACGGCTCCGGGCGCGAAGACGGGTAGGCATGGGCCTAGGTGGACTGTGGAGAGAGGGTTGGTCTGAGAGAAGAGGGGAGAGATGCAGCCCGACACGGTTTCCGAAGACCGAAAACGTCCGACAAAAAGACCGGCTATACTACCGCTATAGTTAACCGTTGGGGCATCAAACGAACTCCGAACGCGATGAAACTTGGCAGGCGGCCTACCTACAACATGAAAACACCGCATGCAACCTTTCAACCCATTCCAAGAACATTTTTCGGCCACTTATAAAATAATATTTCGGAGGTGCCGCGGGCGCGTGCAAGTGTGTCCGGGCTCAGAACGGACAATGGAAAGAACGAAGAGACCGGGACGGATGCAAGCTGATGCAACACACAAGCGAATGACATGGCAATGACGGCGAATAACTGGAAGACACCTGGCGCATCGGTCTCGGGGCGTCACAAGTTAACAGCCATCGATCGATCGCCCGAATTCAGTAACGCGTAGCCTGCAGTGCAATCGCTCGGGTTCAGTTAGAGCCCAACGCCTCGCTCGGGTTCAGTTAGAGCCCAACGCCTCGCACCCACGCGCGTGCGTGTACGAGAGAAACGTGCATCGCTCGGCCCCGACCACCCACCATAACCGGGAACACCCTGATATTTTCCTCGCCCCCGCTTCTATCATGGTTTTTTCCATCATGGACGGCCCAAAGAATGTCATGCAGTTGCGTCTCTAGCCCGCCTAGGACGAAAAGCCCATTTTCTGTCATGATTTTTTGTCATAGAAGTAGGACCCCACCACATCTATGATGATACCGTGTTTTTCACAATTGTTGTCATAGAAGTGTCATAAGTATGACAGGAAAAAAATTCATTCGGCCCAAAATGTCACGGATGTGTCTTTTTTTGTAGTGTTATTGTCAAAATGAGCCATAAAATATGTAAAGAAGTCATTTTTGAGATATGGGATTGGGCTTAACTTATTTCGCTTTGGAGGGGTGTTATGGGTAGAAGCTCACTAAAAATTCAAGGGAAGGGGAATAGTGAAATGACTCTGTTGTCTGCCTATATTACACTCAAAATGCAACTGCTCACGCCCGCGTCACACCTGACCCTCAAGTAAAAACAAACACGCAAGCATTCATTGCCCTGCCCGCTTGCATCTCCTCTCCCCTTTCCCTCTACCTCGATCCCCTGCCTGCAGCACTAGGGTTCCTCCAGCGAGCCGTTGCCACTGGTCCCATCTGGCCTGGTCCTCAACAATGCTCTGTCCATCTAGGCTACATAGCCGGTGGGTAGGGCCAAATCTCCCCGGCTGCTCCTCCCTCTGGCACCGCCCCTCATTCTCATGGTCTCCAGCAGCTTCTCCACTATGGTCCGTCCAGCGCACTACTCTGGCGGGCGCCGCACAACTATGGCTGATGCCACACTGTGGCAGAAGGCACCTTATTCCCCCTCCCCTCCTCCCAGGCCATGGCCTTGAGGTGCTATTGAAGGATGAGCTCATCCAACAAGGTGAGGATCTCTTCTGATTTTTTTTGCAAAATTTTCATTCTGATCCACTATACGATGAATTGCTATGAGCTACTTTTACTGCTGCTATATTGTGCATTGTTATGAGCTGCTCCTGCTGCTGCTATATGATGAATTGCTATGAGCTGTTGCTGCTATATGATGAATTGCTATGAGCTACTGCTGCTGCTATATGATGAGTTGCTATAAGCTGCTCCTGCTGCTGCTATATGATGAATTGCTACGAGCTTCTCCTGCTGCTGCTATATGATGAATTGCTATGAGCTGCTCCTGCTGCTGCTATATGATGAATTTCTATGAGCTGCTGCTGGTATATGATGAATTGCACATTGCTTCTGTTGTATGATGAGTTGCTATCAGCTGCTGCTGCTATATGATGCTTTTAGGTGGTGCTGCTATATGATAATAATAACCAGCCACTTGGACCATCAAATTTCAATAAATAATTGGTCTTCATTTAAATGTGGGTCATGCGTTCTTTGTTTAAATTAGGCAATGGGATCTCTATGGACGACATTGACCAAAGTAGATTGTGCGAAGTAGATGGTATCTTTGTATTTGCATTTTGAACAAATAGTGATGGTCTGTTTTCCTATCATATTAATTACAACACTGGGTTCAATTTGTGATGTTTGCAAGTCAAATTAATTTTCATACGGGTAGCAAAATGACAAAATATAATGCAATCTAGACTTTTCACTGATCATACCAAAGATAAGCTGAAAAGGAAGGCAATGAAAAGAGCTGGTTGGCTTATAACCTGGAGCTTATATTCACAGGTGCTTATTTTCTTAGGATAACTCGTAATAACTGTCCCTAAGAAACTTGTCCAATATAACTAACATACAAATAACATGTCATGATGATTGCAATGGAGGAGTGACCTACCATAGCACACTATATAGGCTCACCATTGCCTCTCCTTTTTTGTGATGTTCCATGAAATTTCCACATACATCTTGTACTTTTTCACTGTGTCACCCTATCTGCAAGTTGACACGGCTAATTTCAGACATCTCTACATGATAATACATTGCATATCCCCTGCACATATTTAAACCACCAATTAACGATTGTGTGCGTAGCATAAACTAGCCATTACTCTGTGTGCTAGACTAGCAGGCACTCTAAGGGAGCCTAATGTAGTGCACTGGAATTCCTACATGCCACATACGATTTTGTGTGATGTACTACCTCTATTCCTAAATATATGTCTTTGTAGAGACTCCAATATGGACCACATACAGATGTATATAGATGCATTTTCGAGTGTAGATTCACTCATTTTGCTCCGTATGTAGCCTATAGTGGAATCTCTAGAAAGATTTATATTTAGGAATGGAAGTATGAGGCAGTATCATGTATGACATCTACATATCTAATTTAGCAGCCAGTAGTAGAAATCATTGTCTACACAAAGGGGTTACTGGTCAAAAATCCTAGCAGAGCACGCTGGCAGGCACACAGCAATACAAGAGAGAGAGAGAGACGCACTTACAAGATCATAGCAATGCCTTAGTCCAGGATCTTGGTTGGCCAAGCTGTTAGATCTAGAAGAAACATCATCCTTGTAGTTTTTGCCAGCTGCATAACAGGTAACAGCGACCTGTTAGTATATTTGAAGTACATCGGGTAGGTGATGCTGGACGGGTTTAGAGGTGACAAGTACCTAGGCCGTGGCGGGTGCTTGGCATCTTGCCAGACGGTGGGAATCAGGTTAGAAACGTCAAGGTTGATGACGCTATGCTAGCTATCAGGGTCCGGTAATGAGATCTAGAACCGTCGAGTAGGGTGTTTGTGGAGCGGCTCTGGTAGGGTGGACTACGGTGTAGGCGAAGTGGATCTGTGGCCGTGGACGAGGGCGTCGGTGAAGCTGCTCCGGTGGTTGGGTTAAGGATGGTGTCGACGATGCAGATCTGTGGTCGTGGATGGGGCGTCAGAAGCTGCTCCGGTAGGTTGGATGAGGGTGCGACGAAGCGGATCTGAGGCCGTGGACTTGTGAGTTGGCAAAGCGGCCCCGGTAGGGTTGAGAACGGTATAGGCGAAGCTACTCCAGTAGGGTTGACGATGGTGTCGGCGAAGCGGCTCCGGTAGGGTTGAGGAAGGTGTCGGCGAAGAGGATCAAAGGCCGTCGACGGGGCTGTCGGTTGGGCGGCTCCGGGAGGTGTGGACGAAGCGTCTCCGGTGGGGAGTACGAATGAGCCACTATAGATGCCATGTGGTTGACAAGAGTACCGGCGAAGCAGATCCGGCGCCATCGAGAAGGCCGTCACTGAATGGGCTGTGGTATAGTGGTGGATGAGCAGTCTACTTGTTTCTAGTGCAGGTGGGAGGGGTAGATGCGGCTGCAGAAGCAGATCCCGCAAGGTGGATGCCGCTGGTAGTGAATGGGCTCTGGTACACCGGTGGATAAACAGTCTAGGGTTTCGAGAGGGGAGGGGTAGAAAGGTCTATGGAGTACGGAAGGCGTGATGTAAGATGCTCTGGTGATGTGGAGTTAGTCGTTTTTGCGGGAGGGGAGAGGAAATGGGGGTGTCGTGTGGTGGGGGAACCGGAAGTTACCAAATCAGCCCCGACCTATTATGTAGATGAGGGCGGCGGAGGCGGCGCTCGCCAGGGAGGACGGCAGCACCGACGGCGTGGAGGATGAGGCCAACGCGGCCGCGGAGGAGAGGGAGCTCACCAAGTGGGCGGAGTCTACCAGGGAGGCCAGCGGCACCGGCGATGAGGCTTCCCTCGTTCAAGACGCGGGCGACGAGTCGTCCGAAGAGGAGGTCGAGGTGAACAACCCCCCAGCCGCGGGGAGGCAGCGCGTCCTGCGGCGGGCTACCTCTGGCGAGTCGGTCTGGCCCAGTAGGACCACGGAGCGGCAGCCGGCCCAGGGGCAACCCATGCGCGAGATGAGGGCGACGAAGGTCGCGGTAGCGAAGAAGGTGGTGAAGGCTGCAGTGGCGAAGAGGACATCAACTGCTTCTTCCTCTTCCAAGCAGCACCGGACCCTGTCCCCTTCTCCTCCTCCTTCGGACAGCACCTTGGAGTCCGAGTTCGACCTCGGGTCCTTTAGCCTGGCAAGGAAGAGGAAGCTAGCGGAGGAGGAGGTGGAGAACGAGTAAGTATTCTGCCCCCCATCATCTCCTGACCTTACGTCTGTGTTATCTTCCTTTGATTTGGTGTCATCTTCACAGGGACACGGAGACGCTGGCACAGAGGGTAGCGAAGAGGGCCAAGGCCTCAGCGGGCGACAAGCCCCCTGCAGGTACTTTGCATACGCTGCTGTTGGTGGAGACTAGCCCAGACAGCAGCCCCCGAAGTAGCCCCGCTTCAGCCCCCAGCGTGAGTCCGCCACTCACTCCTTCAATGATGAGTCTTGGGGTGTGAATCTTTGATGCTGACCTTGCTGGGTTTGCAGGAGAAGAATGGCAGCATGAGGAGCCGCCGAGGGCCACCCCCAACATGTCGTGTAACGCCCCGAGACCGTTGCGCCAGGTGTCTTCTAGTTATTTGATGTTGTTGCCTTGTCATTCGCTTGCGTGTTGCATCTTGCCATGTCATCATCCACATTGCATCTGCATGTTTTCAAAACTTGCATCCGTTCAGGTTCCCCAGTTCTCTCCGTTGTCCGTTCTGAGCCCAGACACACTTGCACGCCCCCGCGGCACGTTCGAAATATTATTTTATAAGTGGCCGGAAAATTTTCTCGGAATGGGTTGAAAGTTGGCATGTGGTGTTGTTATGTTCTTAGTAGGCTGCTTGCCAAGTTTCATCGCATTCGGAGTCCGTTTGACGCCCCAACGGATAACTATAGCGACAATATAGTCGGTCAAATCGTCGGACGTTTTCGGTCTCCGGAAACTGTTGTCGGGCTTTCCCTCTTTTTCCCTCACTAGACCGTCTACACAGTCCAGTACCTACCATCAGGCCCAACCTAACCTCTCTCGTCAGCCCGCGGCCCTCCTCGCGCGCATGTCCGAAAGTTGTCCCGGACCCAACCCGGGCAGTCATCACCGTTGGGTCCGGATCATCCCCAAACATCTATAAAATATCTCTGTTTTCTTATTTGGACTCCTCTAACCTTTTATTCTCGATCGTCCGATTACGATCGGAGGGACACGTTAGCCCCTAACCTAATCCACCAGCTTATATAATGGGGCAACCCTAAAAACTAGGAGAGATGTCCCATCCTTCCTCCTTGCCGCCGCCACACTCAAATCACACATCGGGATCCTCCCCGATCCCCTTCTCCTCGGTCTCCTCCTCCATCCAAATCGAACCAACCAAGCCACGTCGCTCTAATCCCACAGGAGCCCGAGCTCCCCTCATCCCCGAGCTCCACTCGAACCCCCTCCTGCTCTGCTTTGTCCCGATCACCGAGCCCAACAGAAGATGGGATCCTCCATGTCATGCTCCTCACCGAGCCCAACCTTGTCGCTGGAAACCAACGTCGTTCCACCTCAACTTGCGGCCTCCACTGCTTCTCCTCGAGCCCGCAGGCACCAGCTTCCCCGCGCCACTGGAGCGCAGCCTCCCTTCCGCCGCCATCGAGCGCCGGCCATGCCCGAATCCCCGTGTTCCCGCCAACCTCTGCGTCGTCAAGCAGCAAGCCGAGCCCTTGCTTCCTTCTCCTTCTTTACTCTCTCTCTCTCTCTCTGCCCGAGGAGATCGAGCGAACACCCGAGCGTGCTCGTCCCTGAGCCCCGTGCGCCAGCCTCGACCTCCTCCTCGTTAGAGTCCCGCACAAGCCGCCGCTGCGGGTCGTCCTCCACTTCTTCCCCACCTCCGGTCGCTTAGTGCCGGCGAGCCCAGTCGCCGGTGAAGCACCATAGAAGCTCGTCCCACACGCCGCGCCTCACTGCATCACCGCTCGCACCGCCCCATCCCTGTAGCCTCCACCTTCCTTGGTTCCGAGCAGGAGGGCACCCCCGCCGGCCAGCCAGGCCACCGGAACTCCCTCCGTCGCCGAAGAAATGCCAGCAGGACCAGCCCCGTCGCCCCTCTCCTTCCTTCCTCCACTTCTTCTCTCTCGCTCCCTCTGAAGGTGTCGCGACGCTGCCGTTCTACAAGAGCCTGCCGGCCATGGAGCTCCTGGAGGTTCCCGCCGCCTCCGCCTCGTTCCAGGGAGGGACGCCCTCGCGCCCGCTCTGACGCGCCATCGCCTAGATCTGCCGCCCTCCGCCAAGCTCCTGCCGCCGCCGCTTCCTTGCAAGTCCAGCCGCGCGCCCAGCTCCCCTGCTTCAAGCAAAGTCGAATCCTGCTTCCCCTGCGCGCGCTCCCTCCGTTTCGTTCAGATCGAGCAGGGTGCAGGGTCGCCCACGTTGACTCCGTCTTCGACCGCGCTGGCCAGCTGTGTGGGCTGCCAGGTGCGCCAGGCCGCCCGGGCCCAATGTGAGGAGCTTTCCCAACCCAGTTCAGTTCTATTTCGGCCCATTTGTTTTTTTCTTTGTCCAGCGAATTTTGCAATTTATCCAGTGCATGCATATTTACAGCAAATGCCATTTTCTTGCATTGCTCATAATTAAATAACCATACATCGGAATTGAACAAACCTTATATGAAAAATGTTTAGAATCTTGTCTAGTTTCATTATATCCAACTTTCATGAATGTTTAAAATGGTCAAATTGTTGTTTGTTTAAATTTGTTCAAATGTCATGTTAAAATGCTTTAATTCATAACTAAATAACCGTAGCTCCAAACTTAATAATATTTATATGTAAATGGGGTAGAAAAATGCCTAGTTTATCATGGTGGCTTTACTTTGCATGCTTAACAACTCTAAAATATGGTTTAGGGCAGAACATACCAAACCTAAAATATGCACATGAGGAGTTTCCGGACTTGTTGTTTGTTGTTCCGACCTCATTTAAACTTGCCTAGATAGGTAGTTTTCATTTGCTCCACCCCTTGCCATGTTTAACAACATTTAATATTGATGGGTACCTAAACGAGAGAGAACTAAATAAGTCACATGGTGTTTCGTCAATATGCAACGGAGTTGCATATTGAGCTCCACTTAATTTGTAGGATTGTTTGTGCATTTTTCCATGCCATGCCTCATTAAATCGGACATGCATCATACTTGGTTGTGCATCATGCCATGATTATGTGATGGTTGTTTACCATGTTGTTTACTTCTTTCCGGTGTTGCTTCTTCGGTTTGGTTCCGATAACGTCGCGTTTGTGAGGATTCGTTCGACTACGTCCGTTTGTCTTCTTCATGGACTCATTCTTCTGCCTTGCGAGATCTCAGGCTAGATGACCATACCCTCGAAATCACTTCTGTGTTTGCTTGCTAGTTGCTCGCTCTATTGCTATGTCGCGCTACCTACCACTTGCTATATCATGCCTCCCATATTGCCATGTCAAGCCTCTAACCCACCTTTCCAAGCAAACCGTTGTTTGGCTATGTTACCGCTTTGCTCAGCCCCTCTTATAGCATTGCTAGTTGTAGGTGAAGTTGAAGTTTGTTCCATGGTGGAACATGGATATTGTTGGGATATCATTATTATATCTTATTTACTTTAATGCACCTATATACTTGGTAAAGGGTGGAAGGCTCGGCCTTATGCCTGGTGTTTTGTTCCACTCTTACCGCCCTAGTTTCCGTCATACCGGTGTTATGTTCCTTGATTTTTGCGCTCCTTACGCTGTTGGGTGTTATGGGAACCCCTTGACAATTCGCTTTGAATAATACTCCTCCAGCAAGGCCCAACCTTGGTTTTACATTTGCTAACAACCTATAACCTTCCCTTGGGTTTTCGCGATCCCGAGGGTCATCTTATTTTAACCCCCCCCCCCCGGGGGCCAGTGCTTCTCTAAGTGTTGGTCCGAACTAGAGTCCCTTGCAGCGCCACCTCGGGGAAACTTGAGAGCTGGTTTTAGTTGTACGGATTGCTCATCCGGTGTTGCCCTGAGAACGAGATATGTGCATCTCCTATCGGGATGTCGGCACATCGGGCGGCTTTGCTAGTCTTGTTTTACCATTGTCGAAATGTCTTGTAACCGGCATTCCGAGTCTGATCAGGTCTTCCTGGGAGAAGGAATATCCTTCGTTGACCATGAGAGCTTGTGATGGGCTAAGTTGGGACACCCCTGCAGGGTTTGAACTTTCGAAAGTTGTGCCCGCGGTTATGTGGCAGATGGGAATTTGTTAATGTCCGATTGTAGAGAACTTGACACTTGACTTAATTAAAATGAATCAACCGCGTGTGTAGCTGTGATGGTCTCTTCCCAACGGAGTCCGAGAAGTGAACACGGTTCTTGTGTTATGCGTGAACGTAAGTAGTTTCAGGGTCACTTCTTGATCATTTCTAGCTTCACGACCGTCGCGTTGCTTCTCTTCTCGCTCTTATTTGCGTAAGTTAGCCAACATATATGCTTAGTTCTTGTTGCAGCTCCACCTCATTACCCTTTCCTACCCATAAGCTTAAATAGTCTTGATCTCACGGGTGTGAGATTGCTGAGTCCCCGTGACTCACAGATACTTCCAAACAGATGCAGGTGTCGATGATGCCAGTGTAGGGGACGCTACCGAACTCAAGTGTGAGTTCGACGAGGATTCGGGCCGTTACTATGTATCTTTTCCAGATGATCACTAGAGGAGCCCAATTGGGACGATCGGGGATCTAGCATTTGGGGTTGTCTTTCTTTATTTTGGTTCCGTAGTCGGACCTTGTTTGTATTCTGGATGATGTATGGATTATTTATGTATTGTGTGAGTGGCGATTGTAAGCCAACTCTTTATCCCTTTCTTATTCAGTACATGGGATGTGTAAAGATTACCCCTCTTGCGACATGCCTACCATGCGGCTATGCCTCTAAGTCGTGCCCCGACACGTGGGAGATATAGCCGCATTGTGGGTGTTACACGCCGCCCCCTCGACTACACCACCCAGAGGGGCATCCCCGGCAAGGGCATCGACCACCGAGCTCACACATATGGAGGAGGAGGGAGCGAGCTTGGGTGTCGGTGGCTCTGCCCCGGCAATGAACGTTGGCGGGGAAGGCGCCACATCTTCCCAGCCTGGTGTGGGTAAGTTGTTCGCTTCTCGTCCCTGTTCTTTCTTCTTCTTTTTGAATCTTGATCTTGGCTCTGTCTCATTCCCCTTCTTGGTATCCAGGCCCTTCCTCGGCAGTCCGGGAGGATATCGACACCGTCATCAAGGAGGTCGCCAAGGACACTGAGGACGAGGCCAACAAGATTGCCGCCGAGGAGGCCGCCAAGACCGCTGCTGAAGAGACCTCCAAGGGGCCTGCCGAGGAGACTGGCAAGGGGCCTACCGGGGAGGGGTTGGTCAACGATCAACCTTCCTCCTCGGCTGCCTCTGGCTCGGGCAAATATTTGAAGGTGAGCGACGACCTCTTCGTCCACCTCCCAGGAACGGCGAGCACCAGGGTGCCAACCGAGGGGGAGGTGTTCGATGACGAGGCACTCGCCACCGCCGGGCTTGAGGTTGTCGACGAACCAAGCGCCGGTGGCGGTGGTTCCCAAGAGGAGCAGCTCCTTCGAGCCATGAGCGCCAACTTCCAGAAGCTCCAGGCGCTTCACCGTGCCTGCCTGGATAAGGCGAAATCCAGGATGGCGGTGGTGGACAAAGCGGAGGTGGACCTCGAGGAGCACGTCGCTGAGACGCAGGCCTGGTTCCGCCAGGCCCATGATGAACTGAAAGTTGCTCATCCTGAAGCAGGCTGATATCGAGAAAGCCCAGGAGGCGGCGAAGGAACAGGCCGCCAAGGACGAGGCCGCCCGGCACCAGCACCAGGCCGAGCTGAACTCCTAGGAGGAGGACCTTGCCGCTCGTGAGGAGGTGCTTGCCGCCACACTCCGCGGCAAGGATGAGGAGGTCGAGAAGCTCGTCACGCAGCGGACCCAGGAGCTGAAGCAGAGGCACAAGGAGGCACTCAATGCTCAAGCCCTGGTTCATACCGGCAAGGTGGCGAAGCTAGAGGTGGAGCGGGATGGGCTGAAGGAATAGGTCCTGAAGCTGACGGAGGAGAAGGACGCGGCCAACGGCACTTTGGCGGAGGCGCATGCCATAGTCCTTGGCAAGGCCGAGCTGCTCTCCAAGGCCAACGACGCCATCAATGACCTGAATCTCAAGCTGGAGGGCCTTGAGGGGACGCTTTTGGAGGTCAGGGCCCGGGAAGAGACCCTGACCAAGGGCCTGGAGGAGGAGAGGCAGCTGAGGAGGAATGATGCCGCCGAACAGAAGGAGTACGCAGAGAGCATATACTGTTGGGTCAGCCGCCTCGCCGACGTTGCCGGCAGGATCACCACGAAGTTGGCTGCCATGGGGATGACGAATGTGAGGTACCTCCTAGAGCCGAACATGAGTCCCAACGCCAGACTGACCATGTTCTTCGAGGGCGTTCTTGGAGCCCTGGAGCAGCTCCGCTCCAACCGGGCAACTTATCTGGCGAACGAGTCCCGGAGGCTTTGCCGGGGCACCCTGACCAAGGTGCTCACCAAGGTGGCATTTCATAACCCCACCGTCAACTTTGCCGACACGTTGGAGAGCTTGCCGGAGGAGGCGGACCTCGCAGTGCTCAAGGAGCGTATCAAGCCCATCATCAACTGCATCGATGGAGTTGAGAGGGTAGAGGGCCAGCGCTGGGACTAGGCACCCCGTTTCTCGTTGCCGCTGCGAGTTCAAGACCAAGACAATTTTATCTTAAGTTAGAACCGCAGCGATTATTTGATGTAATATAACTCTACAACACTTCAATATCAAGCATGCTTTCTTCCTGTTAGATCTTTCTTTGTATGTTTGCACCCTACGCTTGGTGAGATAAGGCTGCCGGCGCGTAAACCCATGCCGTGGTGCTTTGAGGACAGATCCTTAGTGTAACACCCCGGATGTAACTTTCCCAATTTGTACTCCAACTCTTGTCGTTTCGGCGTTAAGTTATATTTATTCCTCAGGTTCGGGTTTTGTCTCCGTGTTTTGTTGTCGTTGTCATGCATCTCATATCATGTCATCATGTGCATTGCATTTACATACGTGTTCATCTCATGCATCCGAGCATTTTCCCCGTTGTCCGTTTTGCATTCCGGCGCTTCGTTCTCCTCCGGTGGTCATTTCTAGCTTTCTTTCGTGTGTGGGGATTAAACATTTCCGGATTGGACCGAGACTTGCCAAGCGGCCTTGGTTTACTACCGGTAGACCGCCTGTCAAGTTTCGTATCATATGGACTTCGTTTGATACTCCAACGGTTAACCGAGGGACCGAAAAGGCCTCGTGTGTGTTGCAGCCCCACACCCCTTCAATTTGTCCCAAAACCCACCAAACTCTGCTCCATGTCCTAGAGCGTTCGATCACGATCGCGTGGCTGAAAACCGCACCTCGTTTGGACTCTCCTATCTCCACTTATGCCTATAAATAGCCCCCCTCCATTTTCGGATCTCTCTCTCCCCGAAACCCTAGTCTAAAAAAAGGATCCCGCCGCCGCCGGACGTGTCCGCCCCCGGCCGGACAGCGTCCGCCGCCACCCGCGCCCAACCGGGCGTTGCCACGTGTCACAGCCGGCGCCCGCCGCCGCCGAAGCCCGCCTGGCCCATCTCGGGCCCCCGACGACGCCTCGCCGGGCCCGAGGAGACGCCCGCCTCCGTCGCCCTCTTCCCCGACGCAGTTGGCCGCCGCCGCCACCACTCCGGCGCGCCGCCCCGACCGGCCGCCGCGCCCCTCCTCGCCCGGCGCCCGATGCCGCCTCGCCCGGCCGCCCGCGGCGCCGCCTCGTCGCCGGCGACCGTGCCCCGGCCACCGAGCCCCTGCCTCTTCTTCCCCACCGGCCGGCGAGCCTCTCCCCGCGAGCTTCAAGTCCAACTCCGGCGAACTCCTCGAACAGCGTGCAGATCGGGCCAGATCTGGATCTGGGTCATCTCGGGGTTGACTTTTTCGTCCCTAACCATAATTTTTTATGCGATCTTTGACCTGCTGTAACTTTGCACCCATAGCTCCGTTTTGGACATATAGTATATAAAAATGTTTGCCTCGACGAGTACATCATTTAATTCCATTGCATCATTTTCATTTGAGTTCATCTTGATGCCTAAAATGCTGTTGGGAGGAGGCTTCGTGAGTTAATTGTCAGATCTGCTAGTTCATCTTAGACTTTTGTCATTTTTGCCATGATTATTGTGTACATGATATGCCTGTGAGTCCATTATATGTTTTGTTAAGCATCTTGTTATCTTTCCAGAGGTGCAACCCATGCATTTTTAGGATGTGTGTGGTGACTTGTGCAAGCTTGCAAAGTGAGGCACCCGGTTACTCTGTTTTCAGGGACTTTGTAGTTTTCACTAAGTCTGGGATTATTTAGTTCATGATGCCATATGTTCAGCTTGTTTCCTAGTGATTCGTGCCTCTTTTGAGGATGATCAGTAAAGGAGTTTTGTTAATAATGTTACTATATATCCATCCATGTCTTTGTTTGCAATTATGGATCACCCTAGATTGAGTCAATCGAGCTCTACTTTTGCTTCGTTGTGAATCTGGGCAGATCGTCAACTCGTTTGCGATTTTGCCGATGTTATTGTAGTTGATCCGTGCATGCTATGCCACTGTTCTTGCCATGTCTAGCTAGTATTTTGTGCCTTCTTTATGAATGTATGCTTGCCTTGCCATGCCTTGCACCGTAGTGAGTGCATCGAGCACGTATACATGCCTTCGTGAGTTATATTTCAGCATGTCTCAGTTTTCACTAAGTCTGGAAACTGATTGTGTTTTAGCTATGTTCGTGTGCCCGCTAGTACATTTTGTGAACCCTTTTGGCCCCAGGTCACTTTGGGTCTTTTGTTAAGCTTGTTGAGTAGCTCCATGCCATGTTCTTACTTGTCTTAATCAGGTCATGTATCATGTTGTTTTGCTGCTCCGAAGAGGGCTTCGTGATCTGAAATTTCAGACAAGTGTTAATTTCACTAAGTCTGGAATCTGTTTTGCATTTGCGTTTTTGCCATGCTTGTTTAAACCTCTTAATTGATGAATTGGCCGTGGCTCAGTGCTAGTCTTTTGTTAAGCATCTTGTTTTCATCCCTGCCATGTATTTTGTTGTCATGTTTGGTGGCTGTAGCATGTTCATTTCGTTGCATTTAGATGCCTACTTGCTGTAAATCGCAGACCGGTGTCATATCTTAAAAAGCTTGCCATTTCCAAACCGTAACTCTGATTCCGGCGTTCTTTATATTGTTTTCAAGCGATTTCATCTCATCTTTCCAGTGGCACCCTTGGAATTCCAAGTTGAGGCCAGGTTCATGCATTTCCTGTCATATCTTGCATTTTGCATCCCGCATCGCATCCCGCATAGCATTTCATCATTGCATCGTATTGCTTGTTCTTGCATGTGGTTGATTGTATCCTTGTTGCTTATTTGTCTTGTTTGGGTAGAGCCGGGAGACGAGTTCGCTACCGAGGAGCCCGTTGAGTTTGCTTGCGAGGATCCAGTCAACCCTGACAACTGTGCAGGCAAGATGCCTACCTTTGCTACTATCTTTGCTATGCTACTTTGCTCGCTCTTGCTATGCCAATGCTACGATGCCTACCTTTTGCTTGTCAGCCTCCCAATTGCCATGTCAAACCTCTAACCCACCATGTCCTAGCAAACCGTTGATTGGCTATATTACCGCTTTGCTCAGCCCCTCTTATAGCGTTGCTAGTTGCAGGTGAAGATTGGAGGCCGTTCCTTGTTGGAACATCTTTTATTTACTTGTTGGGATATCATTATATTGCTATGTTATCTTAATGCATCTATATACTTGGTAAAGGGTGGAAGGCTCGGCCTCTCGCCTAGTATTTTGTTCCACTCTTGCCGCCCTAGTTTCCGTCATATCGGTGTTATGTTCCCGGATTTTGCGTTCCTTACGTGGTTGGGTTATAATGGGAACCCCTTGATATTTCGCCTTGATTAAAGCTTTTCCAGCAATGCCCAACCTTGGTTTTACCATTTGCCACCTAGCCTCTTCTTTCCCTTGGGTTCTGCAGACTCAAGGGTCATCTTATTTTAACCCCCCCGGGCCAATGCTCCTCTGAGTGTTGGTCCAAACCGTCAGCCGCCGGTGGCTACCAGGGGCAACTCTGGGCTGGCCTACCGGAAGTTTAGACAATCTGAGTGTGCCCTGAGAAAGAGATATGTGCAGCTCCTATCGGGATTTGTCGGCACGTTCGGGCGGTGTTGCTGGTCTTGTTTTAACCTGTCGAAGTGTCTTGAGTTACCGAGATACCGAGTCTGATCGGAACGTCTTGGGAGGAGGTCTATTCCTTCGTTGACCATGAGAGCTTGTCATGGGCTAAGTTGGGACTCCCCTGCAGGGATTGAACTTTCGAAAGCCGTGCCCGTGGTTATGGGCAGATGGGAATTTGTTAATGTCCGGTTGTAGATAACTTGGACCTTAATTAATTAAAATGAATCAACTGAGTGTGTTACCGTGATGGCCCCTTCTCGGCGGAGTCCGAGAAGTGGACACGGTGTTGGAGTTATGCTTGCGCAGGTTGTTCCTCTAGATTCTCGCTCGCGCTTTGCCTCCTCTTCTCGCTCTCTTTTGCGAATAAGTTAGCCACCAGATATGCTAGTCACTTCTGCAGCTCCACATATATATTTGCCTTACCCTTCCTATAAGCTTAAATAGTCTTGATCACGAGGGTGTGAGATTGCTGAGTCCCCTGTGGCTCACAGATACTATAACTCCAGATGCAGGTCCAGGTGATTCCGCTCCGGATGACGAGTACGAGCTCAAGTGGGAGCTCGACGAGGACTCTCAGTGATACTACGTGTCTTTTCCTGATGATCAGTAGTGGTGCCTAGTTGGGGTTCGATTCAGGGCCTTGTCGCATGTTGGGTTCTCTTTCATTTTGGCGCCGTACTCGGGCCATGATTGTTTGTATGATGGATGTTATTTATGTACTCTGATGTGACGTGGCGAGTGTAAGCCAACTATGTTCTTCCCCTTTTATTATATGTTACATGGGATGTTGTAATGATTACCTGACTTGCGACATTGCTCTCAATGCGGTTATGTCTCTAAGTCGTGCCTCGACACGTGGGAGCTATAGCCGCATCGAGGGCGTTACAAGTTGGTAATCAGAGCCTTCCCCGACCTTAGGAGCCCCATTGCTTGATCGTTTTTAGCAGCCGAGTTGTGTCTAGAAAAAAATGTTTTGAGTCTTTAGGAATTATATATCGGAGACTTTAGGAATTCTTTTTACTTCCCAGTCTCCTCATCGCTCTGGTAAGGCATCCTGACGTAGAGTTTTGACTCTTCTCTTCTCAAATTTCACCAAAAAAAATTTAGGATCACGCGAGTACCTTGGAATCGTTCCGATGGCTTATGATGAGAATACTATCTTGGTGCCTCCTGTCAGGGGTTTAGTGGAAGTGTCCCGGGGAGTTGAGCTCTGAGGTGTTGTCATCATAATTTTATCGTTGCAATTCTGGAATACTTGAGATATGTTTGCCGACATCGAAAATCTCTTTTATGCAGTTCGTTGGTGAGATAACCTCGACGCCACCCAGTACTGGGGCGGGAGTTCGGGAGTATCGCCATAACTTGTATAACGGATGCTTTTCGAAGGTTGAGGTAGATGGTTTCCGAAGTTTTGTTGGTTATGTGTTGAAGGATGGATACAGCTGGATGTAGGATTTGCTAGTTTGGGTGAGATATTATGCTTCCCCTGTATCCCCAACACCTGATTGCATAACCGGAAAGGTTCGGGAGTTTCATAGGTGGGAATTTTACTAGCTCTAGTTCTTCTTCCACGGATATTGGTTTGAGATTGGGATTTCTTACTGATTATTCGTTCTTGATCCGTACCTTGTTGATTTATTTCTCTACCTTAATTCTACGTGGCTTCTCAATTTATGGATATGTGACCATTTGAAGAGGAATGCATTCGTTCATTTTGTTTGGATGTGAAGACTATATGTTGCAATTTTCATTCCGTTGGATTCAGCTTCAATATTTATCTATCAATGTGCTAATGGTGGTCAACCTCTTCAGGATGGCTCCTCCAACGCGCACGACTCCGAATCCTGATCCGCCACCGCCTCCACCTCCTCCAGAGGCATGGCAAGCTGTGATGGCTGCAACCAATGCAAACACTCAGCTGATCATGCAAATTCTCCAAGAGCGCAATCAAGGCAGTCAAGGGAATCAAGGCAGCAATCAGAGTCACTTTGCTACACTCAACCAGTTCCTTGCTAACGGGCCAAAGACTTTCAGCAATTGTGTTGAGGCAACCGATGCTGACGATTGGCTTGTGGATCTGTGTAAGCATTTCGAGTGCAGTAACGTCAGGCCTGAGGACTTTGTGAAGTTCGCTTCCTTCCAACTCAAAGATCAAGCTGCAGAATGGTTCCAGCAGTACAAGGACTCCAGAGGTGGACGTGTTATCACTTGGGATGATTTCCGTCGAGATTTCCGAGCTCATCATATTCCGTAGAGCGTGGTTGAAAGCAAGCGTGAGGAATTCCGCAATCTGAAGCAAGGCTCTTTGTCTGTCTATGACTACAACAAATTGTTCCAGAAGCTTGCCCGCTTTGCCAAGCAGGACGTGCCTGATGAGAAGAGCATGATATATCAGTTCAGTGGTGGTCTCAGAGAAGAAATTCAGCTCGCTCTTGTCCTCTTTGAGCCCTTGAGGTACGATGAGTTCTACAACATGGCACTGAAGCAAGAGGCTGCTCAGTTGAGGTGTGATGCTTCCAGGAAGCGAGTCAGAGATGTTACTCCTTCTTCCTCTACTCAAGTGGCCAAGCAGCAGAAGTTTTGGCTTCCTCCTCCTCCGTTCCGTCAGCCGTATCAGCAGAAGAGCAAAGGTGGCAGTGGTTCTTCCCACCCACCCAACCCTGGCTTTCAGAACAAGGCTTCGTCTCAAGCTCCAAGATCGAGTGCTCCGTATCACCGTCCGCTTTCAGAGGTCACGTGCAACAAGTGCCAACAGAAGGGTCACTATGCCAACAAGTGTCTCAACCAGAGGCGTCTTCCTCCTCCTCCTCCTGTCAGATCGGCAAGTACAGCTGTGGTCAAGCATAACCCCAAGTACGCCAAGGTCAATATGGTGAATGCAGCCCAGGAAGAGGACTCGTCAGATGTGATCATGGGTAACCTTACTGTTAATGATATTCCCACAAAAGTTCTTTTTGACACGGGTGCATCGCATTGCTTCATTTCCAGACCTTTTGCATCTAAGCATGGGTGGTTTTCTCAAGTTATGTGTAAGCCATTAGCAGTCGTATCTCCGGGTAGATGCTTGCTTGCTAACTACGAAGTTCCGGATATTTCTATATCGATGGGTGATTTCAAGTTTCTGGCTTCCCCAATGATCCTTGGTAACTCGGATATTGATCTTATTCTCGGAATGGATTGGCTTTCTAAGCACAAGGCTCAGCTTGATTGTGCAGCCAGGCAGATTCAATTGACTCATTCGTCTGAGGATGTAATTATGTTTGCCGCTCGGGATAATACTATCCGTCTGTTTTCTCTCAATGAGAAGGGTGAATTGGATGCCATCTCGTAAATTCCAGTCGTTTGCGAATATCAAGACGTCTTTCCAGAAGAGCTCCCAGGAATGCCTCCGCACCGGCCAGTGGAATTCGTTATTGAACTTGAGCCTGGCACGGAACCTGTGTGCAAACGTCCCTACAAGCTCGGTCCTGAAGAGTTGAAGGAGCTGAAGAAGCAACTCGATGAGCAAGAAAGAATGGGTCTCATCCGGCCTAGTTCTTCTCCGTGGGGTTGTGGTGTTCTTTTTGTGAAGAAGAAGGATGGAACGGACCGACTTTGTGTTGATTACCGTCCAGTGAACAAGAAGACCATCAAGAACAAATACCCACTTCCCAACATCAATGAGCTGTTCGAACAACTCAAAGGTGCCCAAGTATTCTCCAAGCTTGATCTCTGTATGGGTTATCACCAGATTCGCATTCGCGAAGAAGATATTCCCAAGACAGCATTCAGAACAAGCTTTGGTTCATATGAATACACTGTCATGTCTTTTGGCCTCGCCAACGCTCCTCCGACGTTCTCTCGCATGATGAACTTCATCTTCAACGCCTACACCAATGACTTCGTTTTGGTCTATCTCGATGACATTCTGGTTTTCTCCAAGAACAAGGAAGATCATGCCAAGCATTTGCGTTTGGTTCTTGATAAGCTCAGAGAACATCAGTTCTACGCCAAGTTCTCCAAGTGTGAATTTTGGCTCGATGAGGTTCTTTATCTTGGTCATATCATCTCTGCCAAGGGCATTGCCGTGAATCCTGAGAAGGTGTCCGCAATAGTGAATTGGGAACCTCCTCAGAATGTGAAGCAACTCCGCAGTTTTCTCGGTCTCGCAGGCTATTTCCGAAGATTCGTTGAAAACTTTTCCAAGATCGCGAAGCCTCTCTCTAATCTTCTTCAGAAGCACGTCAAGTACGTTTGGTCTCCGGAGTGTGATATTTCTTTCAACACTTTGAAAGAGAAATTGATCACTGCTCCAGTTCTGACTCCGCCTGATGAATCCAAGCCGTACGAGGTCTTTTGTGATGCCTCTCTCCAAGGTCTTGGCGCAGTATTGATGCAAGAGAAGAAAGTGGTTGCTTATACATCTCGCCAGTTGAAGCCTAATGAGAAGAACTACCCCACTCATGATCTCGAGTTGGCGGCAGTTGTGCATGCTCTTTTGACTTGGAGACATCTTCTATTGGGAAGAAAAGTGGACATTTTCACTGATCACAAGAGTCTCAAGTACATCTTCACTCAGCCTAATCTCAACCTCAGGCAAACTCGATGGGTCGAAATGATTCAAGAGTATAATCCGAGTATCGAGTATACTCCGGGCAAGGCCAATGTGATTGCTGACGCATTGAGCAGGAAGGCTTACTGCAACAGTCTGATTCTCAAGCCTTATCAACCCGAGCTTTGTGAAGCTTTCCGCAAACTTAATCTGCAAGTTGTTCCTCAAGGTTTCCTCACCAACCTTCAAGTCTCTCCTACCTTATAAGACCAGATTCGCCAAGCCCAGCTTCTTGATGCTATGGTGAAAAGGTGAAGATTGGGATTGCCAAGAGTCAGTCCAAGTACAAGTGCTACCGCCTTGATGACAAGGACACTCTCTTCTTCGAGGATCGAATTGTGGTACCCAAAGGTGACCTTCGTAAAGTGATCATGAACGAGGCTCACAATTCTCTCCTCTCCATCCACCCTGGGAGTACGAAGATGTATCAGGACCTTAAGCAAGCTTATTGGTGGACTCGAATGAAGCGCGAGATCTCTCAATTCGTGAATGAATGTGATGTCTGCAGAAGAGTGAAGGCAGAACACCAAAGGCCAGCAGGTCTCCTCCAACCTCTTGCCATTCCAGAATGGAAGTTTGACCACATTGAAATGGACTTCGTGACTGGGTTTCCAAAGTCCAAGCGTGGCAATGATGCTATATTTGTTGTCATCGACAAACTCACCAAAGTGGCTCACTTTCTGCCTATCAAAGAGTCGATCACTGCAGCTCAATTGGCGGAACTCTATACCTCTCGAATTGTCTCTCTGCACGGTATTCCTCAAGTGATATCTTCAGACCGTGGCAGCATCTTTACCTCCAAGTTTTGGGATTCTTTCCAGAAGGCCATGGGCACCAACATCCGCTTCAATACTTCTTTCCATCCCCAAACAAGCGGTCAAGTCGAGCGTGTCAACCAGATTCTTGAAGATATGCTCAGGGCTTGTGTGATCTCCTTCGGCATGAAGTGGGAGGATTGTCTTCCCTATGCTGAATTCTCCTACAACAATAGTTTTCAAGCAAGTTCGGGCAAGGCCCCTTTTGAAATTCTGTATGGCAGGAAGTGTCGTACCCCTCTCAACTGGTCTGAAACCGGTGAACGTCAGCTGCTGGGTAATGACTTAATCACAGAAGCAGAAGAAATGTGCAAAGTCATTCATGATAATCTCAAAGCAGCCCAATCCCGCCAGAAGAGCTACTATGATAGTAAGCACCGTGATTTGGCTTTCAAGATCGGAGATCATGTTTACCTCCGCGTCTCTCCTATGAAAGGTACTCGTCGCTTCGGTATCGAAGGGAAGCTTGCCCCTAGATACGTGGGACCTTTCAAGATTGTCAGGAAGAGAGGCGACCTCGCCTATCAACTCGAGCTTCCTTCAAACTTTGCAAATGTTCATGACATGTTCCATGTCTCTCAGCTTCGAAAGTGCTTCAAGACTCCTGACCGCACAGTCAACTTCGAGGACATTGAGCTCCAAGAAGATCTCTCTTACCGTGAGCACCCAGTTGCTATTCTTGAAGAGACTGAACGCAAGACTCGCAACAAGTCAATCAAATTTCTCAAAGTCAAGTGGTCACACCATTCCGATCGTGAAGCTACCTGGGAACGCGAGGATCACCTCCGTTCTGAGTACCCGGAGTTCTTTTAGTCCTAGATCTCGGGACGAGATCTTTTCGTAGTGGTGGAGTGTTGTAACACCCCGGATGTAACTTTCCCAATTTGTACTCCAACTCTTGCCGTTTCGGCGTTAAGTTATATTTATTCCTCGGGTTCGGGTTTTGTCTCCGTGTTTTGTTGCCGTTGTCATGCATCTCATATCATGTCATCATGTGCATTGCATTTACATACGTGTTCATCTCATGCATCCGAGCATTTTCCCCATTTTCCGTTTTGCATTCCGGCGCTTCGTTCTCCTCCGGTGGTCATTTCTAGCTTTCTTTCGTGTGTGGGGATTAAACATTTCCGGATTGGACCGAGACTTGCCAAGCGGCCTTGGTTTACTACCGGTAGACCGCCTGTCAAGTTTTGTATCATATGGACTTCGTTTGATACTCCAACGGTTAACCGAGGGAACGAAAAGGCCTCGTGTGTGTTGCAGCCCAACACCCCTTCAATTTGGCCCAAAACCCACCAAACTCTGCTCCATGTCCTAGAGCGTTCGATCACGATCGCGTGGCCGAAAACCGCACCTCGTTTGGACTCTCCTATCTCCACTTATGCCTATAAATAGCCCCCCTCCATTTTCGGATCTCTCTCTCCCCGAAACCCTAGTCTAAAAAAAAGGATCCCGCCGCCGCCGGACGTGTCCGCCCCCGGCCGGACAGCGTCCGCCGCCGCCCGCGCCCAATCGGGCGTTGCCACGTGTCACAGCCGGCGCCCGCCGCCGTCGAAGCCCGCCTGGCCCATCTCGGGCCCCTGACGCCGCCTCGCCGGGCCCGAGGAGACGCCCGCCTCCGCCGCCCTCTTCCCCGACGCAGGTGGCCGCCGCCGCCACCACTCCGGCGCACTGCCCCGACCGGCCGCCGCGCCCCTCCTCGCCCGGCGCCCGACGCCGCCTCGCCGCCGGCGACCGTGCCCCGGCCACCGAGCCCCTGCCTCTTCTTCCCCACCGGCCGGCGAGCCTCTCCCCGTGAGCTTCAAATCCGGTGAGCTTCAAGTTCAACTCCGGCGAACTCCTCGAACCGCATGCAGATCGGGCCAGATCTGGATCTGGGTCATCTCCGGGTTGACTTTTTCGTCCCTAACCCTAATTTTTTATGCGATCTTTGACCTGCTGTAACTTTGCACCCGTAGCTCCGTTTTGGACATATAGTATATCAAAATGTTCGCCTCAACGAGTACATCATTTCATCCCATTGCATCATTTTCATTTGAGTTCATCTTGATGCCTAAAATTCTGTTGGGAGGAGGCTTCGTGAGTTAATTGTCAGATCTGCTAGTTCATCTTAGACTTTTGTCATTTTTGCCATGATTATTGTGTGCATGATATGCTTGTGAGTCCTTCATATGTTTTGTTAAGCATCTTGTTATCTTTTCAGAGGTGCAACCCATGCATTTTTAGGATGTGTGTGGTGACTTGTGCAAGCTTGCAAAGTGAGGCACCCGGTAACTCTGTTTTCAGGGACTTAGTAGTTTTCACTAAGTCTGGGATTATTTAGTTCATGATGCCATATGTTTAGCTTGTTTCCTAGTGATCCGTGCCTATTTTGAGGATGATCAGTAAAGGAGTTTTGTTAATCATGTTATGATCTATCCATCCGTGTCTTTGTTTGCAATTATGGGTCACCCTAGCTTGATTCAATCGAGCTCTACTTTTGCTTCGTTGTGAATCTGGGCAGATCGTCAACTCGTTTGCGATTTTGCCGATGTTATTGTAGTTGATCCGTGCATGCTATGCCATTGTTCTTGCCATGTCTAGCTAGTATTTTGTGCCTTCTTTATGAATATATGCTTGCATTGCCATGCCTTGCACCGTAGTGAGTGCATCGAGCTCGTTTACATGCCTTCGTGAGTTATATTTCAGCATGTCTCAGTTTTCACTAAGTCTGGAAACTGATTGTGTTTTAGCTATGTTCGTGTGCCCGCTAGTACATTTTGTGAACCCTTTTGGCCCCAGGTCACTTTGGGTCTTTTGTTAAGCTTGTTGAGTAGCTCCATGACATGTTATTACTTGTCTTAATCAGGTCATGTATCATGTTGTTTTGCTGCTCCGAAGAGGGCTTCGTGATCTGAAATTTCAGACAAGTGTTAATTTCACAAAGTCTGGAATCTGTTTTGCATTTCCGTTTTTGACATGCTTGTTTAAACCTCTTAATGGATGAATTGGCCGTGGCTCAGTGCTAGTCTTTTGTTAAGCATCTTGTGTGCATCCCTGACATGTATTTTGTTGTCATGTTTGGTGGCTGTAGCATGTTCATTTTGTTGCATTTAGATGCCTACTTGCTGTAAATCGCAGACCGGTGTCATATCTTAAAACGCTTGCCATTTCCAAACCGTAACTCCGATTCCGGCGTTCTTTATATCGTTTTCAAGCGATTTCATCTCATCTTTCCAGTGGCACCCTTGGAATTCCAAGTTGAGGCCAGGTTCATGCATTTCCTGTCATATCTTGCATTTTGCATCCCGCATCGCATCCCGCATAGCATTTCATCATTGCATCGTATTGCTTGTTCTTGCACGTGGTTGATTGTATCCTTGTTGCTTGTTTGTCTTGTTTGGGTAGAGCCGGGAGACGAGTTCGCTACCTAGGAGCCCGTTGAGTTTGCTTGCGAGGATCCAGTCAACCCTGACAACTGTGCAGGCAAGATGATCATACCCTCGAAATCACTACTATCTTTGCTATGCCAATGCTACGATGCCTACCTTTTGCTTGTCAGCCTCCCAATTGCCATGTCAAACCTCTAACCCACCATGTCCTAGCAAACCGTTGATTGGCTATGTTACCGCTTTGCTCAGCCCCTCTTATAGCGTTGCTAGTTGCAGGTGAAGATTGGAGGCCGTTCCTTGTTGGAACATCTTTTATTTACTTGTTGGGATATCATTATATTTCTATGTTATCTTAATGCATCTATATACTTGGTAAAGGGTGGAAGGCTCGGCCTCTCGCCTAGTGTTTTGTTCCATTCTTGCCGCCCTAGTTTCCGTCATATCGGTGTTATGTTCCCGGATTTTGCGTTCCTTACGCGGTTGGGTTATAATGGGAACCCCTTGATATTTCGCCTTGATTAAAGCTTGTCCAGCAATGCCCAACCTTGGTTTTACCATTTGCCACCTAGCCTCTTCTTTCCCTTGGGTTCTGCAGACTCAAGGGTCATCTTATTTTAACCCCCCCGGGCCAATGCTCCTCTGAGTGTTGGTCCAAACCGTCAGCCGCCGGTGGCTACCAGGGGCAACTCTGGGCTAGCCTACCGGAAGTTTAGACAATCTGAGTGTGCCTTGAGAAAGAGATATGTGCAGCTCCTATCGGGATTTGTCGGCACATTCGGGCGGTGTTGCTGGTCTTGTTTTAACCTGTCGAATTGTCTTGAGTTACCGAGATACCGAGTCTGATCGGAACGTCTTGGGAGGAGGTCTATTCCTTCGTTGACCATGAGAGCTTGTCATGGGCTAAGTTGGGACTCCCCTGCAGGGATTGAACTTTCGAAAGCCGTGCCCGCGGTTATGGGCAGATGGGAATTTGTTAATGTCCGGTTGTAGATAACTTGGACCTTAATTAATTAAAATGAATCAACTGAGTGTGTTACCGTGATGGCCCCTTCTCGGCGGAGTCCGGGAAGTGGACACGGTGTTGGAGTTATGCTTGTGCAGGTTGTTCCTCTAGATTCTCGCTCGCGCTTTGCCTCCTCTTCTCGCTCTCTTTTGCGAATAAGTTAGCCACCAGATATGCTAGTCGCTTGCTGCAGCTCCACATATATATTTGCCTTACCCTTCCTATAAGCTTAAATAGTCTTGATCGCGAGGGTGCGAGATTGCTGAGTCCCCTGTGGCTCACAGATACTATAACTCCAGATGCAGGTCCAGGTGATTCCGCTCCGGGTGTCGAGTACGAGCTCAAGTGGGAGTTCGACGAGGACTCTCAGCGATACTACGTGTCTTTTCCTGATGATCAGTAGTGGTGCCTAGTTGGGGTTCGATTCAGGGCCTTGTCGCATGTTGGGTTCTCTTTCATTTTGGCGCCGTACTCGGGCCATGAGTGTTTGTATGATGGATGTTATTTATGTACTCTGATGTGACGTGGCGAGTGTAAGCCAACTATGTTCTTCCCCTTTTATTATATGTTACATGGGATGTTGTAATGATTACCTAACTTGCGACATTGCTTTCAATGCGGTTATGTCTCTAAGTCGTGCCTCGACACGTGGGAGCTATAGCCGCATCGAGGGCGTTACACTTAGCACCCTGACGGGAGGGCGCTTGCTGCCGGGCAAACCACCTTGCCGCTCCGAGCGCGGTCGCTTGAACTGTCGAGTGGACCCTAGACAGGACAAGAGCGCGGCTAGTAGCGGGTAGGCCACCTTGCCGTTCTTAGCACGGCCGCATAAACTGTTGAGCGGACTCGAGACAGAGACAAGGGCGTTGCCAATAGCGGAAGGGTCCCATTGCGTGCAGGTTTCCCATACAAGGAAAGAGATCTTCCAAGGAGGACGGACTTATATAAATGAAATTAGCCAAAATTTTGCATGACTTAGCTTTTCGGGGCCACGTGGATGGCTGACGAAGCTGCAGACGGCACCAGGGAGCGGCTGATCGACGCCGCCTTCTTCCTTTGAGCCATCCCCATGAAAGAGTCGACGCGTCGGCTCCAAAACCAGGTTTCCACGGCTTGCGCACCCCCTACCTGGCGCACCAAAGATGTCGGGGGAGACGACACCTACGGGATCACGAGGAATCCCTTTTGCTACGGTTGGCGGGTGCGGGGCTGTGGAAAGAGCGGGATTGAGAGATCAACGCGGGGGATTATCCAGGTTCGGGCCGCAAGTGATGCGTAATACCCTACTCCTGTTGGTTTACGTATATCTGGTGTTCTTGGACTAGCTACAAAGCGTGAAGGGTCCAAAAAATCTCAATCCTCCCTCAGTACGCCGTGGGCCTCCTTTTATAGTCAAAGGAGCTGCCAAAGTGGCACACAGGAGGTGGAAAGCTATACAGTAGTCGAGTCTATCTCCTGGCACCATAGGACAAACGCATTTAATGCGCTGTCGACATGCCCTTCTTGCTTTATCGGGGACGGCAAGGAAGCTCGTCCCAGTTGTCTCCGCCTCGCCTGGCTTCGATGCACGTCCGAACTGACGAGGCGTGTAGCGCCATGCTGGCTAGCTGCTGAGTTGGTGCGGTGGAAGAGTCTTCACGAAGATCTGCATGCCACCTCGTAGGTGCTTGCCGAGTCGGCCTAGAGGCCGCACATCGCCACGCAGGTGCTTGCCTAGCTGGTGGGCTGGCAGCTGCATGGGGACGGCGGTGGAGTCTTGGCAGATGTGGGCCTGGCCACGGCCCCGCGGATGTCTTCGGCAAGAGTCTTGCCGGGGCCCCGGCAAGGGTCTTGCCATGGGATCCTGGTCATCCCCGGCAAGGGTCTTTCCGGGGGTCTCGTGGGTATACTTGGCAAGGATCTTGCCGAGGATCGTCGTCTTCTAGTTATCATCTAGTCTTGTGTGTTTTTGGTCTCCACAAAGATCTTCATGCCACCATGGAGGTGCCTCCCAAGCCTCGGTTCCAAAGTGGTTGATGGTGTTGGAACTCTTGGGCTCAAGGGTGGCGGCTCTGCTGGTGTAGGGCAAGTTGCCCAAGCAAGGTTCTTGCCGGGGCTGTGGAGGCTGCCCCGGCAAGGGCCTTGCCGGGGGAGTTCACCTCGCCCCTCTTCTCTTCGTGTTCCTGGCTTGGCGTTGCTCTGGTTGTCTTGTGGCTTTGCTTCCTTCTTCTGCTCTGCTAGGTGTGGCCGTGGGCGCGGCTCCAACTGCCCACGCATAAGTAAAGGGGTACAAAATAGGACCCCTCCTTTTGTGCACCGACACAGCCACACCCGTCCCTCACCTCATCAAAACAACCCGAGGAATATATTTTGAGTGAAGCATGATTTATTTTTACTGATATATGTATATCAAAACTAGAGTGTTTATTTTTCAAGCCCGTGAACAAGTATTATTGTACTACTTTGGATCCATTGCAATGCACAGGCCAGCACATTGGTAGTAGTAGTCTCTATCTCTATCTCTACTCTACTCTTATAAAAAATAGAGTTGTTGATGATGGTGTGCCTGTCATCCTGTAGTATAGGTCGTCCGATTTATATCTGACGGATAGGAAGGAAACTATGGCAATTTTGCAAAAAGATACCCACACCCCTCTCCACATTTGCAAATAAGGCCTTCCCTCATTCATCCTTTTCTCCCACAAGATAAACTACTCATACAAATGCATCTTGATGTTCCGTTCGATTTATATCTGACGGATAGGAAGGAAACTATGGCAATTTTACAAAAAGATACCCACACCCCTCTCCACATTTGCAAATAAGGCTAACATCAATATGCATTTGTATGAGTAGTTTATCTTGTGGGAGAAAAGGATGAATGAGGGAAGGCCTTATTTGCAAATGTGGAGAGGGGTGTGGGTATATTTTTGCAAAATTGCCATAGTTTCCTTCCTATCCGTCAGATATAAATCGGACGGCCTATACTACAGGATGGCAGGCACACCATCATCACCAACTCTACTTTTTATAAGATTAGATAGATATCTAGGCTATCTCTACAGGCTTTTTCAACCTATAAGCATACCTTTGTATACACCCTTGTAACTGAACTAGCTATTCACAAAGAAAGGTCTATACCGTACATATACCAACTACACACCCCTTGTATACTTCTTTTTCCTTCTCCCGTGCTTCAAGTTCTGCCCCGGCTCACTCCTCTTTCCAGCAATATATGTGGGAAGCACTCGTTCAAAGTAAGTTGAGATTCAAAGCATTCTCGTAAGCTAGTAAGTCATCAAAGTATAACTCTATTTGTTAGTTTCAGGAAACTGGTACATATTTGAAATAATATATATATATATTATTTGGTATTTACCAATTTTAGACTAAGCATAAATTCGTTTGGAAAGAAAAGGGAAATCCTGCAATAAAGGATTTTTACTATGTTACCCTCAAAATGAAGAGGAAGAAAACTAGACAAGAGACAGAAAAAGGTAGAGACCAACCACCGAAACAAGGGAGTAAGGGCTAGGGGGATATGGGCAAAGAAAGGTCCGATGTATCGGTCAGCTATACCTAATCCTTCACTCAAAAACACATCACACCCTTTGTAGGTTCAAGCCGAAGTCAAGCATGATCACCTACTGCAAACTCCAAATATCGTGGTTGGCGTACCTGGTCCTGAACTGCTTTTAATCTAGAATAAGTGGAATCTTCTCGGCACTCTCCTTCATCTTCTGTGGCCTCGTCGGTCGGTATGTGCCAACCCCAACAAATCGGGGTACGACAAAGGTTCTCGTAGAGTGCTTCGAACGATGCCATTCCGATGCTAGAGTGATAGCGGTTGTTGTAAGAAAACTCGGCTAATGTATCTCTATGCCTATTTAGTAGGCCTGCTCATTGATGCTCTTCGGGCCAATTGTATGGGATGTGTTCTGGTGTACAGCGGGAGATGCAAGGATATCGATTGAATTTTGATTTGTTGGCCATGGAGTTGGGTGTCGGTGTCAAAATCGGCGGATCTTGGGTAGGGGGTCCCGAACTATGCGTCTAAGGCGGATGGTAACAGGAGGCGGGGGACACAATGTTTACCCAGGTTCGGGCCCTCTCAATGGAGGTAATACCCTACTTCTTGCTTGATTGATCTTGATGATATGAGTATTACAAGAGTTGATCTACCATGAGATCGAAGAGGCTAAACCCTAGAAGCTAGCTTATGGTATGATTGTTGTTGTCCTACGGACTAAAACCCTCCGGTTTATATAGACACCGGAGGGGCTAGGGTTACACAGAGTCAGTTTCAAGGGAGGAGATCTACATATCCCAATGGCCAAGCTTGCCTTCCACGCAAACGAGAGTCCCATCCGGACACGGGACGAGGTCTTCAATCTTGTATCTTCAAAGTCCAACAGTCCGGCCAAAGTATATAGTCCGATTGTCCGAGGACCCCCTAATCCAGGACTCCCTCAGTAGCCCCTGAACTAGGCTTCAATGAAGACGAGTCCGGCGTGCAGATTGTCTTCGGCATTGCAAGGCGGGTTCTCCTCCAAGTCCTGAGTACCTGTCGTAGCGAGTTGTGTCCGGCCTCCCATGAATGTTTCACTCCTCAGCTTCTGTGCCTTAACAATGGCTATCTTCCACGTGTAGAGCGAATGTGAGAGGTCGGGGTATTTTTACATTTACCACCCTAACCAGGTATATGAATCGTCTATTTAAACAGTCGGGGATCTTCAGATCCATATCACACCACCTTCCCACAGCGAGTATCCATCGGAGCGTGCCCGGAAAAATCCAACCCATCATGGTTGGCCACCATAGCTCCTCCTCTCACCCCGTAGCCCTAAGCCAGGTAGTTGGGAGAAGTGTTCTATTCCCCATAGCCAACTAGTGGAGTTGCAGACCCAGAGGTTTCTCCCTCCTGCGTACATGGTCCCTGTCCGAGCCGGACTAGCCACTTATAATGGCGGAGAGCAAGCGGAAAGCTTCCCCAGCCCATCCACGGGGGAGCGGGTATGCCTCGTCCCTTATTTATTGAGGGGACTCGGATTTCCAATCCATCCATTCCTCCGCGGGCTCCTGGAGTTCTATGGCCTCCAGCTGCATAATTTTACTCTCGCCTTCATATTACACATCGCAGGCTACGTTGCCCTTTGCAAGCTGTTCCTCGGCTGCGAAGCTCATTTCGAGCTATGGCAGAGGCTATTCTGCCTCATGCCCCGTACACAGAAGGGTTCAATATTTCAAGTGGGCGGAGTCGAAATATGGTGCATCACCGGGACCGGATACCTGTCCAGTACTCCGAAGAAGACATCCGAAGACTGGCCCTTGGAGTGGTTTTATATGGAGGATGTTCCCCTCCCGGACCCTATTCGGATGGGCCTTCCTGAGTTCAACAACGCCCCTTTGAAGAAATGCCGTAGCTGGCACCCTCGGAGCCCCTAGGAGGAAGATAACAGAGAGGTCCTTTACATGATGAGCCGGATAAAGACACTGGCCGAATCAGGACTGACAATAATCGAGGTTATGTTAGTATGTATAATGCGGGGGGTGCAGCCACTTCAATATCAGGGACAACCCATGTGGCACTTCAATGGAGAAAACGATGGCACCCACTGCGGACGAAAAGGTCCGGACTCCGCCGCCGCTCTGGCGAAAATACTGTCTGATTTATATAAGAGAGAGGAAGAGGAGTTCATCCGTATTAAGCTACGGGATGGATTCTCCATGTACAACTCCCGCTTTCTTTGTCATAAATATTTACCTTGCTATTTCATAGAAGGAACTACGAAAAGCTGTGAGGGAGATTCACAGCCCATCTCCACAGCCAGAGGACCCTGATCGGGCCCTTGATCCCGGACTCGAAGAAGATCCGGACATATTCGTGGAGCTCATCGACAGGACGTTTTATCAGTTAAGCTGCGACGGTGCCTTGGTGGCCACCACCGCCGATTATCCTAGATTGCTCCCGGCATCGCATGTAAGTAAAACCGGAGTCCCAACTTCCGAGAAGGATCCCCTTTTTCGCACTTCACCCACCGCACACGTATGGTGCCTTGCAGGGATGGCCCTCAGGACGCCATGCCGAACCCGCAATGACTCAACAAGGGGCACCGAAACTAGGTAGGCTTAAAAGGAAAGCAGTCAGGACTGAGATGCCATCGCAGAGGTATGAAAAAGAACCCTGCTCCGTGGTTATTGTCTTTAAAATATAATAACGTCTGTGGTTAAAACCAGAAAAAACGCTCGTCGGACCGTATCCGGAGAGCCTGTCGGCCATGCCTCCACCAGCCGGGCTCCAGAGCCGGACTTGGAGGCAGATGCTAACGTGGGGATAGTGCCGGATATTCCTCCTACCGAGGATGCGGACAGGTTGTCCGCCACAAATTCCAAAGTGGAGAGTGCCTGAAGCACAGGCGTCGCCGGGCCGTACTCCGCGACCCCGGTTTTTCTGAAGAGGCGTTTGATGCCTTCAACTTGGGGGACGTGTACATCTGAGCTGCTCAAAATGGTCTTGCCACAGCCACGGACTAGTATGTAAAGGATATACGGGTAAGAAAATCTGATAATTATATATATACCAGTAGACCCTGAGACTTGAAATAGTTGGCAGAACTGATTTAAGGATCATTATTTGCATAGGTTCTTACTGAGAAGAATATCTAGTTGTCTCAAGAGCTGGAGGAGTGCAAAGCCCAGCTACGGGCTGCAGTTTCCAAAATGGAGGAGTCCCAGAAGGCCCCATCTGGTAACCCTTATTCCTATCGAAAAGAACAAGATGTACCAGTTAATATTTGGCTTGCATGCTAATCTAATCAATAGATTCTGCAGATGATCCCGGAGTGAATCCGGAGGAGCAACATGCTCAACGACAGCTGAAGGCTGGCGAGCGCGTGCTTACACAAGTAAGGCGGGAGAAAAACGATCTCTAAGATGCCAATACCCAGCTGGATGTTGAACTGAAGGATGTTCAGGCCCAGCTGACTGACTCCATAAAGGAGAATAAAAGGCTTCGATGCGGCATTTTCAGTAAGTGCTTGAGCGAACTCCTATAGAGTTCGGCGAAGAAACCAGCTAACAGAGCTATATCTGTAGGTATGCTGACCGGCCGTCCCGGAGAGGAGATGCCCGGGTCTGCGAGAGATCTTCTGCCAGAGCTCTCACAACTGCATGAACGAGTTTGGCAGGTGATGCAGGACCTTGCCCAGGCCTTGTGGCCGTCCGCCTCCCTGCTAGGAGGCATGGGAGAGCTTGTAGACATACTCAAGGGAGCGCGGCGGCGCTTCCGATTATGGAAGATATCTGCCTGCCGACAAGGTGCAAGGGAAGCCTGGGCCATGGTGAAGACTCGATATACCAAGGCTGATCCCAACCATATGGCCGAGGTCGGACCTATAGGGCCTGACGGGAAAGAGATCCCCGTCAGCTTGGTGTATGACCAGGTGAAATTAGCCGCAAAGTATTCCCAACAGGATTGTAGGCTAGACAGCCTGTTGGATGGTATAGAAGAAGAATTTAGTCAGTCTAAGTGACTTTGTACTTAGAGTGACATATATTGTCCCTAGCCGGATTGTAAATCATTTGTCATGACGGGCCTTTTCGCTTCGACCTCCGGACCTGACAGTCTGGAGTGTGTCCGAATACCCGCTCGGTTATGTAAAAACCGGGGTACGCGTGGAAACCAGGTGTAGGGGTCATAAGTGCTTGAACAGACAAGTACCCAACTAGTTATGTTATATTACATGGATAGTAAGAAACATCTTCCAGGGAGAATAGTTCCGTTAAGGGTTCCTTTCCCTGGGTACGCATGCTTAATGTGCATGTCCGAACTGCAACAAGAGATGCAGGATATAAACATCTGGGGGTATGTATTCTAATAAGTAAAAAAGTCATCCTTTGTTCACTGACCGAATACTCCCTTAAGAACGCTAGCTTTCGGCTTCACCCAGTCTGAGGTACACGTCCGGCTGACCCGGCAGTAACAATCGTAGAGGTGCTCCCCTTATGCCCTAGCCGAATTAACGAGAACGTAGGGCATAAACACAAGAGCCAGGCAACCCAGCTTGGCCAAAACTTAAGTCATATCGATGCATATAATGGCACAGAAAAGGTGCATGTGTAAAAATAACACATGTGCGGCAGGCATAGAGCCCAAATCATAATTATATTCAGCTTCTATATAAGAAGCCCCCCGGTATAATGGCGCTTAGCACATACAAATTGTGCAATCAAGGCACAGTTTAACCTTTGAAGGTCGCGAAGAAAAGGAAGAAAGACAGAAAATATAGATAACATATATATAAAAAATTGACGGAGGTAAGGAGACGAACACAGAGTCCGGCGCTAGGCGTAGAACCTTCGGAGTCTGGCCGCGTTCCATGGGTTTGGCCCGAGTCGATTGTCCGATGCGTCCGGCAGACGGTAGACTCCACCGGTCAGAACTTTGTCAATAATGAAGGGACCTTCCCATTTGGGTTTGAGCTTGTCCTTTTTCTTCCCTAGTAGGCGTAGAACGAGTTCGCCAACATTATAAGTTTTGGCCCGTACTTCTCTGTTTTGATATCATCGAGCCTGTTGTTGATAGAATGCGGATCGGGCTTTTGCCATGTCACGCTCCTCCTCCAGGACATCCAAACTGTCCTGCCGATCTAGCTCGGCTTCTTTCTCTTCGTACATGCACGCATGAGGTGAGTCATGAATGATGTCGCAGGGCAGTACCGCCTCTGCGCCGTACACCATAAAGAAAGGTGTGTATCCGGTAGTGCGATTTGGCGTGGTCTGCAGCCCCCATAGTACGGAGTCGAGCTCCTCGACCCAGTGCGTATCTGATTCCTTCAAGGACTGCACTAGTCTGGGTTTAATACCGCTCATTATAAGACCATTTGCTCGTTCGACTTGACCGTTAGTTTGAGGGTGATAGACAGATGCATAATCGAGCTTAATACCCATTTTGTTGCACCAAGTTTTTACCTCATCGGCTGTAAAGTTTGAGCCGTTATCGGTGATGATACTGCGGGGGAAACCATAGCAGTGTACAACCCCGAATATGAAATCTATCACTGGTTCGGATTCGGCCGTTTTAACTGGTTTGGCCTCTATCCATTTGGTGAATTTATCCACCATGACCAATAGGTACTTTTTCTTATGGCTTCCTCCTTTAAGGGATACGACCATATCAAGCCCCCGGACCGCAAAGGGCCAAGTAATGGGGATTTTTTGGAGAGCGGTAGGTGGCATATGGCTTTGGTTTGCAAAGAGCTGGCAACTGACGCAATGTTGAACGAGGTCCTATGCGTCTGCTTGAGTTGTCGGCCAGTAGAAACCTGTACGGAAGGCCTTACTTACAAGGGCCCGAGCTGCGGCGTGATGGCCGCCGAGTCCAGCATGAATTTTTGCCAAAAGTTGTCGTCCTTCCTCCTCGGAGATGCACCTTTGCAGTACTCCGGTAGCGCTTTTCTTATAAAGCTCTCCCACGTGGACCTTGTAGGCCTTAGACCGCCGCACAATGCAACGTGCCTCATGTTGGTCCTCTGGGAGTTCTTGCCTATTTAGGTAAGCCAAGAAGGGTTCTGTCCACGGGGCGATGACAGCCATAATCACGTGGGCCGAAGGTGTTATCTCGATGGCGGAGCCTCCGATTACGTCAGAGTGTTTGGGGGCTGGTGTTGTGGCCGGATCCGGACTGTTGTTGTTGGTCTCCCCTTCCCACACCATGGATGGCTTAAACAGCCTTTCCAGGAAAATATTAGGTGGGACAGGGTCGCGCTTAGCGCCGATTTGGGCGAGGATATCCGCCGCTTGATTGTTTTCTCGGACCACATGGTGGAATTCGAGCCACTCGAATCGAGCTAACATTTTGAGGACGGCATTGCGATAAGCTGCCATTTTTGGGTCCTTGGCATCAAAATCTCCATTTATCTAGGATATTGCGAGGTTCGAATCCCCGCACACCTCTAGGCGTTGAATGCCCATGGAGACTGCCATCCGGAGACCATGCAACAAGGCCTCATATTCGGCTGCGTTGTTGGAGTCTGTGTATAATATTTGGAGTACGTATTGGACTGTATCTCCGGTTGGTGATGTCAGGACGATGCCTGCCCCCAGACCCGCCAGCATTTTAGAGCCATTGAAGTGCATGATCCAATTGGAGTACGCGCCATATTCTTTAGGGAGTTCGGCTTCTGTCCATTCGGCGACGAAATCGGCTAGTACTTGTGACTTAATGGCTCGCCGTGGTTTGTATGATATGTCGAACGGGAGGAGCTCAATAGCCCATTTAGCAATCCGGCCCGTGGCATCACGGTTGTTTATAATGTCGTTGAGTGGAACCTCGGAGGCCACCGTAATCGAACACTCTTGAAAGTAGTGTCGTAGTTTTCGGGATGCCATGAAGATCGCGTATGCTATCTTTTGATAATGTGGGTACCGGGATTTGCATGGAGTGAGGACAGTAGATACGTAGTATACCGACTTTTGAAGCGGGAACTTATGTCCGACCGTTTCTCGTTCGACGACGAGCACTGCGCTTACAACCTGGTGTGTTGCCGCTATATATAACAAGATTGGTTCGCCGATATTTGGCACGGCCAAGATTGGGTTCCTGGCCAAGGCAGCTTTTATTTCTTCCAATCCGGCCGTAGCTGCGTCCGTCCACTCAAAGTGTTTGGTGTGCCGAAGAAGGCGATAAAGAGGTAATGCCTTTTCTCCCAATCGGGAGATAAAGCGGCTTAAGGCAGCCATGCATCCAGTAAATTTCTGGATTTGCTTGAGGTTTGTTGGGATAGCCAACTGTGACAGAGCTTGGATTTTAGTTGGATTCGCTTCAATTCCTTTATTGGAAATGATGAAGCCCAAGAGCTTTCCGGCGGTTACGCCAAAAACGCATTTTCCGGATTGAGCTTAATGTCATATGTTCGGAGATTGTCGAACGTGAGCCTCAAGTCGTCTATCAAAGATTCGACGTGTCTGGTTTTAATTAACACATCGTCTACGTATGCCTCCACTGTTTTGCCGATTTGTGCTTCCAAGCATGTCTGAATCATGCGTTGATAGGTCGCACCGGCGTTTTTGAGCCCGAAAGGCATGGTGTTGAAACAGAAGGGGCCGTATGGAGTAATGAATGCCGTTGCGGCTTGGTCGGTGAGGGAGTCCTGGATTAGGGGGTCTCCGGATAGCCGGACTATATCCTTTGGCCGGACTGTTGGACTATGAAGATACAAGATTGAAGACTTCGTCCCGTGTCCGGATGGGACTCTACTTGGCGTGGAAGGCAAGCTAGGCAATACGAATATGTATATCTCCTCCCTTGTAACCTACCTTGTGTAACCCTAGCCCCCTCCGGTGTCTATATAAACCGGAGGGTTTAGTCCGTAGGGCAAGATACAATCATACCATAGGCTAGCTTCTAGGGTTTAACCTCTATGATCTCGTGGTAGATCAACTCTTGTAATACTCATATCATCAAGAACAATCAAGCAGGACGTAGGGTATTACCTCCATCAAGAGGGCCCGAACCTGGGTAAAACATCGTGTCCCCTGCTTCCTGTTACCATCCGCCTTAGACGCACAGTTCGGGACCCCCAACCCGAGATCCGCCGGTTTTGACACCGACATTGGTGCTTTCATTTAGAGTTCCACTGTGTCATCACCATAAGGCTTGATGGCTCCTTCGATCATTGGTAGTGATGCAGTCCAGGGTGAGGTTTTCCTCCCCAGACAGATCTTCGTATTCAGCAGCTTCGCACTGCGGGCCAATTCGCTTGGCCATCTGGAGCAGATAGAAAGCATCGCCCCTGGCCATCAAGTCAGATTCGAAAACTTAAACTACACTGCCGACATCCACAGAGACTTGATCTTCGATGGATTCGAGCCCGTGTCAGGTGCGCCGCACAGTCACGACGAGCACGACGTAGCTCTGCCGTCGGACAGTGTTCGGGAGATCGCATCTGCAACTACTCCGGCCATCAATCCAGAGCAAATCGTGCCATCCGAGAGCGGAGGGATAGACCCCGCCATGGAGACCGCACTCTCAATGGCGATGGAGCCGGATACTGACTTCACCGCTTACGAGAGCCGTGTCGCCGAACCACTGGATTCACCTCCGGCCACGGACTCCGAGTCGCTTACATCCGTGCCTGTCGAATCCGACTGGGCGCCGATCATGGAGTTCACCTCCGCGGATATCTTTCAGCACTCGCCCTTTGGTGATATGCTAAATTCATTGAGGTCCCCCTCCTTGTCAGGAGAACCTTGGCCAAACTATGTCCGGCTAGAATGGGATGCGGATGACGAAGAAATTTCGCTGCCCACCCACCACCCACTTAGTAGCCACTGTCGATGATTTAACCGACATGCTCGAGTTCGACTCCGAAGACATCAACGGTATGGATGACGATGTAGGAGACGAGCAGGAACCACCGCCCACAGGGCGCTAGACTGCTAACTCATCATACGACATATATATGGTGGACACCCCTAAAGAAGGCAATGGCAACGAGACAGCGGAGGATGACCCCTCCAAGAAGCATCCCAAGCGCCGACGTCAGCGGCGCCGCTCTAAGTCCCGCCATAGCAAAAGTAGTGATACCGGCACAAGAGATAATAACACTCCGGATAGTGCCGAGGACAACCACAATCCCCTTCAGCACGATGTAGAGTCGGAGGATGAACAAGCCAGCCCTCCAGAGCAGGCAGTGGATGGAGAACCGGAGGAGAACAACTTCATGCCTCTCTCCGAAGACGAGGCGAACCTCGGCGACGAAGAATTTATCGTGCCTGAGGACTCCGTCGAGCAGGAGTGCTTAAAGCGCCAGCTTATGGCCACAGCAAATAGCCTGAAGAAAAAGCAACAACAACTTCAAGTTGATTAAGACTTGCTAGCAGACAGATGGACCGAAGTCCTTGCGACCGAGGAATACGAACTCGAGCGCCCCTCCAAGAGCTACCCAAAACACAGGTTGCTACCTCACCTCGAGAAGGAAGCATTGAAACCTCATTCACCAGTGTATGATGCGGCTGACCGGCCACTACGTGGCCGAGCCAGAGAGGCGTTTCAGCCTAAAGTTCAGCCTGCACCCCGCCGCCACTCATTCAAAAATACCAAGGCCCGGGGCAACACACGAGACCTGCGAGATGTATTGGACAGTAAGGCAAAACTTGCAAGTTCAATATACGGGTCATGGGCACGCGTGCCAACACGGGACAATGATCGTCGCGCCGGATACACCAAAAGCAAATCCGGCCGGGCCGAATACAGCAGACAAGACTCACATGAACTGCGTCGGGATATAGACCGGCACAGAGGCACCGCACACCCCCTATGCTTCACTGATTGAGTTATGGATCATGAATTCCCGGAGGGTTTCAAACACGTAAATGTCGAATCATATGATGGTACAACAGATCCCGCTGTATGGATTGAGGATTTCCTCCTTCACATCCACATGGCTCGTGGTGATGATCTACATGCCATCAAATACCTCCCACTAAAACTCAAAGGACCAGCTCGACATTGGTTGAATAGCTTGCCAGCAGACTCCGTCGGTAGTTGGGAGGATCTAGAAGACGCATTCCTTGACAACTTCCAGGGCATTTATGTGCGACCACCAGATGCTGATGACTTGAGCCATATAACTCAGCAGCCAGGGGAATCGAACAGACAATTCTGGACACGATTCCTGACTAAGAAAAACCAAATTGTCGACTGTCCGGATGCAGAGGCCTTAGCGGCATTCAAGCATAACATCCGCGACGAGTGGCTTGCCCGGCACCTCAGCCAAGAAAAGCCGAAGTCTATGGCAGCCCTCACGACACTCATGACCCGCTTCTGCGCGGGCGAGGATAGCTGGCTGGCTCGTAGCAATAACATATCGAGGAATCCGGGCACTTCGGATACCAAAGATGCCAACGACAGACAACGTCGTAACAGACCAAAGCGCCGCAATAATGGTGATAACACTGAGGATACGGCAATCAATGCCGGATTCAGAGGCTCTAGATTTGGTCAGCGGAAAAAGCCATTTAAAAGTACTCCGGCTCCGTCCATTTTGGATCTCATACTGGATCGCTCGTGTCAAATCCATGGCACCCCCGACAAGCCAGCCAATCACACCAACAGAGAATGCTGGGTGTTCAAGCAGGCCGGCAAGTTAAATGCTGAAAACAAGGACAAGGGGCTGCATAGTGATGACGAGGAAGAGCCCCGGCCACCAAACACGGGAGGATAGAAAGGGTTCCCCCCACAAGTGAAGACGGTGAACATGATATACGCAACCCACATTCCCAAGAGGGAGCGGAAGCGTGCACTAAGGGATGTCTATGCGACGGAGCCCGTCGCCCCAAAGTTCAACCCATGGTTTGCTTGCCCGATCACCTTTGATCGCAGGGATCACCCCACTAGCATCCGTCATGGCGGATCCGCCGCACTGGTCCTAGACCCCATCATCAACAGATTTCATATCACTCGAGTCCTTATGGACGGCGGCAGCAGCCTGAACCTGCTCTACCAGGATACAGTGCGAAAAATGGGTATCGATCCCTCGAGGATCAAACCCAGCAAAACCACCTTTAAAGGCGTCATCCCAGGTGTAGGGGCCCATTGCACAGCCTCAATCACACTGGAAGTGGTCTTCGGATCACCGGACAACTTCCGAAGCGAGGGGTTAATCTTCGACATCATCCCGTTTCGCAGTGGCTATCATGCACTGCTCGGACGAACTGCATTTGCAAAATTCAATGCAGTACCGCATTACGCATACCTCAAGCTCAAGATGCCAGGACCTCGGGGGGTCATAACTGTGAATGGAAACACAGAACGCTCGCTCCGCACGGAAGAGCACACTGCGGCCCTCGCAGCAGAAGCACAAAGTAGCCTTTTAAGGCAAACCACTAATTCGGCGATACAGCCCCTGAACACCTTCAAGCGTGTCCGAAGTAAACTGCAACAGGATCGCCTAGCACGTTCAGAGCTCGCCTAGCAATTCGGCCCCCGTCCCAGTCCCAGGCAAGCGACAAAATCCGTGCCGCGCGTATATAATTACGCACTGAAAATACCATGGACATAGGCGGGGGCACGATCAGGGCACATCCCGCAATGCGGCTTAACCGCCCTAGGGGCTGTATATGTTTATCATTTCTTTTCTCTTTCAGGACCTAACCCCCTGGAAGCCCTTTCTGACAGTATGATTGCCGGATAGATTACTGGAAGCAACAACCAAGGCGGCAAGAAGCTAAGATAAACACTGGAACCCTCGGGTGGTCTCTAATAATAATACCCGCTTTCTACTATCCATACGCAGCTTGCCCTTGGATAGGACATTTTGAATAGTCCTACTTTTGCTTATTGCACTACCTGTACCAGTACGCCTCGACGTATTATTTAAATAACAATGCATAGCATTAGTCCATTATTGCATTATTCATTCCTTTTTTCCCTTTATGTCCATTCATGACAATCCGCACCCGTACATTCGGGTACGGTCAGTACGCCAGGGGCTGTCGTTTACCCCATAATACGGCGTAAGAAGTCCGAACACTTTCGACAGTGCGGCACCCCGAAATTATAGCATTATATGCATCAGCTCTGAATCATGTCTTTGGTCAAATGTCGGGTTTTCCCGGCTCCCATGCTTTGGTACTTTATGTTCCGCTATATCGGCTAAGGTAGCGGTGGGAGAACTACTGCGATTGCGTCCCGGTTCTTCCGGACGAGCGCCTCAGTAGAGAAAGCCGAAAACTGGCTGTCATGATAAGGCGAGAGACTGGTCGCTGTTCGAGAGGTCTTAAGTCCTTAAAGAATTTTTCCGCTTTGGGCGAGGAGCCGTCCTTGTCCGGCTTAGGTGAGTATAGCGCCCCAAATTTGGCCTTCCGAACACTAGGGGCTTCGCCAAAGTTTAAAATTGTAGACTTCTATGGCTAAGTGAGAGTGATAAAGCCTTATAGTCCGATTGCCTGGTTCGTTGCGCTGAACACCTCCCTTGAAGGACCCAAAATTGGGGTAAAGAGTGCTCAGGTTTATCCCGAACACCCCAATACTAGCTACATGGGGGTAGAAGCCGATGACTGGCCAACTCTCGGATATTATAAATGGCAGCACAGAAGGTAATATTTTAAATTAAAAAAGCGTTGCATAGCGTAGATGAACTTGTTTCACGTTACAGGATCACATGAGCATGTTCATTCAAAAATTACATCCCTGGCACATTCATCAGCCACAAGGCGGGAACCCTTCAGGGCACTCTCATAGTACATCTCGGGGTGGCGATGCTCCTTGCCCTCCGGCAGCCCCTCCTTCACCAGCTTCACGGCGTCCAGCTTCGCCTAGTGCACCTTCGCCCGGGCAAAAGCCCTGCGCGCACCCTCGATGCAGGCTGACCGCTTTATGACTTCAAGTCGTGGGCAGGCCTCCACAAGCCACCTCACCAGACCGAAGTAGCTGTCGGACTAGGGCTCGCCATGCCACATCCGGACTATAAGGGCCCTCATGGCCTGTTCGGCCGCCTTGTGAAGCTCGACCAATTGCTTCAGCTGGTCGCTCAAGGGCATTGGGTGTTTGGTCCCAGTATACTGAGACCAGAACAACTTCTCCGTTGAGCTCCCCTCCTCAGCTCGGTAAAACTCCGCGGCATCCAGTACACTACGGGGAAGATCTGCGAACGCTCCTGGAGAGCTCCAAACTCGGGTAAGAAAAAGGAAAGTTTCCTTGACATGCTTGCTTTGCATAATGAATGCCTTACCCGCTGCTATCTTCTTCACCGCATAAATTTCCTGGAGGGCCATGTGGGCTTCAGCCTTGGCGCTCCGGGCGCTTTCAAGTGCCTGTGCGAGCTCGGACTCTCGCGTCTTAGAGTCGAGCTCCAAGGACTCATGTTTTTTGGCGAGAGCCTCGAGCTCTTGCTGCACCTCGCCCACTCGGGCTTCTTGCTTCTCCCGCTCGATGCGTTCCTTGGCCGCTTTGTCTTCGGCCTCGGACAGCGCCTTCTTCAGGGTCGCCACCTCGGTCGTGGCCCCTGACAAATTCATGGTGATCCTATTATTTTACAAACGAACTTCTTTTCAAAAGCGTAGACAAGGTATTGCTTACCTTTGCTCTCCTCGAGCTGCCTCTTGATAAGGCCAAGCTCGTTCTCGGACCGCTCCAGGTCTTGCTTCAGTGCAGAGACCTCTGCAGTATGTGCGGCAGCGGCCAGCAGGGAAGCCCGCACTTACACATAGACATATTCTTATTAGACTCCTAACTCATCATTTGATCCTCTATTCGGCATTTCTTCTCGAACGTCGAACAGAGCATCAGGGGCTACTATCTATGCGGTAATATTTTCTTATATATATTTTGATTGCTTACCTCAAAGCCTGTTAGGAGGCTGGCGCAAGCCTCGGTCAGCCCGTTTTTGGTGGACCGAACCTTCTCGATCACCGCACTCATGATAGTGCGGTGCTCGTCGTCGATGGAAGTGCTGCGAAGTGCTTCCAGCAAGTTGTCTGGTGCTTTTGGATGGATAGAGGACACCGGCACGGGTGGTTGGCCCCCCTTAACAGGGGACCGCCTGCCAGAGTCCGGAACCATCGAAGGTTTCGGCGCAGTGTTCGGATGGGGGCCGAACTCGGAGCCCGTAAGAGCCTCGCTCCCTTGGTACCCAGGGTCTGGGAGGTCGCCTCGAGACGCCTCCAAGACCACCTCCCCTTGGCTCGGTGCCTTTTGAGACAACACCTTGGCGTTGTCCGTAGGGCGAGGGGTGGAGGCGGTCGGAAGAGAACCGATGTTCATATCCGACGAGTCCAACGAACCGCTCGACGAAGATACGTCGAGATGAGCTCGGGACGGACTGCATAATCATGTTCGGCATGAGGAGAAGCAGCGCAGTAAAACATACCATGAATTACTATGGTGTATGGATACTTACGACTTCGCCAGGGGCTTGACCCTGGGTAGCCACTCATCGCCGCTGTAGGCGGCCGTCGTGGAGCAGTCTGGAGGGAGGGTCCTGCCCTTCTTGGACCCTTCGGCCTCCCCGGTTGGATCGGCCTTCCTTTTCTTGTCTCCCCCGGCTGGGGGGAGAACTTTCCTCTTCCTCCTCCTCGTTTTCGTGGGAGGAGGGCGCGTCGGAGTTATCAGACGATGAGTCTGATACAACCTTGCGCCGGAGACCCTTTCGGGTCCCCGCGGCCTTCTTCTTGGCCTTCTTCACCGGCACCTCGTAAGGTGCCGGAACCAGCATCTCCGTCAGGAGAGCATTGGCAGCATCTTCCGGCAGGGGGCGGGGCAATCGATCTGCTCCGCTGTCTTCACCCGGTCCTGTTAAAGGCATGGAAGGCTTAGATCATGCACATGATTAAACTGGGGCAAATAGATACCCTGTGAAATATAAAAATTTACCAGATTGGCGCGGCGCTTTGCGCTGAGTCCGCGGTCCTCGGTGAGGGAAGGAGGTACCTCGGCGCCCTTAAACAGCACCCTCCAGACGTCCTCGTGCGTCGTGCCATAGAGATCTCACAACGTCTGGTGCTTGGCCGGGTTGAACTCCCACGAGTTGAATGTCCGTTGTTGACACGGGAGAATCTGGCGGAAGAGCATGCCCTGGAACATGTTGACGAGCTTAATTTTCTTGCTCATCATGTTCTTGATGCAGGTCTGGAGTCCGGTCAGCTCTATTGAGGAACCCCAGGACAGGCCCTTCTCTTTCCAAGAGGTGAGCCGTGTGGTGATTCTCGGAATTCAGGGACCGCCACCCAGTTGGTGTCGCGCGGCTCGGTGATGTAGAACCACCCCGATTGCCACCCCTTTATGGTCTCCACATAGGAGCCTTCAAGCCAGGTGACATTAGGCATCTTTCCCACCATGGCGCCTCCGCACTCCGCTTGCTGTCCGGCCACCACCTTCAGTTTGACATTGAAGGTACTCAGCCACAGGCCGAAATGGGGCTTGATGCGGAGGAAGGCCTCGCACATGACGATAAACGCCAAGATGTTGAGGATGAAATTGGGGGGCAGATCATGAAAATCAGCCTGTAGTAGAATATGAGCCCGCGGACAAACGGGTGGAGGGGAAATCCCAGTCCACCGACAAAATGGGTAAGAAAAACTACCCTCTCATGGGGTTCGGGCGTTGGGATGATCTGCCCCGCATCTGGCAGCTGGTGCGCGATATTCGCGGCCAGATATCCGGCTTCCCGTAACTTTTTGATGTTCTCCTCCGTGATGGAGGAGACCATCCACTTGCCTCCTGCTCCGGACATGCTTGGAGTGGTTTGAGAAGAATAACGCGAGCTTCGGCGCTAGAGCTCGAGTGTGCGGGAATGGGTAAGCAAGGAGGAAGAAGGCGTGGGTGAAAAGAGTAAATCCTTGTCCCTTTATAAGGGCGGAAGAGGCAATGCGTCTCCCCACTTGCCTGGTAAAACCGCTTATTCCCCAGGCGTCGTAATTGATGGCACGGATGTGTTACCCACGTCCGTATTGATGAGAATCACGTAATAAGGGGGACATGGTCTCTGCTTTGACAAGACGTGACAGAAAAACTGCCTCGCAATATGCGCAGTGCTGGTTGAGAAAAATGGTTCAGATAAGGACTGGGCCGTGACGTGATGTTGTGCTGCCAAAACGTGTCAGCAGATTAGATTTATGGAAATATTATTCTCTCTACGGTGGGGTGTGGAACTTGTTTTGCAGAACCGGACACTATCCTTGTGTTCAAAAATCTTCCATGAAGTATTTGGAGAAGAACCCGCCTTGCAATGCCAAAGACAATACTGCGCGCCGGACTCATTGTCATTGAAGCCTGGTTCAGGGGCTACTGAGGGAGTCCTGGATTAGGGGGTCTCCGGACAGCCGGACTATATACTTTGGCCGGACTATTGGACCATGAAGATACAAGATTGAAGACTTCGTCCCATGTCCGGATGAGACTCTACTTGGCATGGAAGGCAAGCTAGGCAATACGGATATGTATATCTCCTCCCTTGTAACCGACCTTGTGTAACCCTAGCCCCCTCCGGTGTCTATATAAACCGGAGGGTTTAGTCCGTAGGACAAGATACAATCATACCATAGGCTAGCTTCTAGGGTTTAGCCTCTACGATCTCGTGGTAGATCAACTCTTGTAATACTCATATCATCAAGAACAATCAAGCAGGACGTAGGGTATTACCTCCATCAAGAGGGCCCGAACCTGGGTAAAACATCGTGTCCCCTGCTTCCTGATACCATCCGCCTTAGACGCACAGTTCGGGACCCCCTACCCGAGATCCGCCGGTTTTGACACCGACAGTCGGGCTCCGCCATCTTGATTTGATGGTATCCGGAGTATGCGTCGAGGAAACACAACGAGTCGTGTCCCGCGGTAGCATCAATAATTTGATCGATGCAGGGGAGGGGGAAGGGATCCTTGGGGCAAGCCTTGTTAAGGTCCTTAAAATCGACACATGGGCACCAGGATTTGTCCTTCTTTGGTACCATCACCAGGTATGCTAGCCAGTCCGGATGTTTTATTTCTCTAATGAATCCGGCCTCGAGTAACTTGGCTAGTTATTCTCCCATGGCTTGTCGCTTGGGTTCGGAGAAACGCCGAAGAGTTTGCTTGACTAGCTTGTATCCCTTTAGAATGTTTAGGCTATGTTCGGCCAGCCTGCGTGGGATGCCTGGCATATCTGAAGGATGTCAGGCAAAGATGTCCCAATTCTCGCGTAAGAACTCCCGCAGTGCGGCGTCTGTTGTGGGGTTCAGCCGTGCCCTGATGGATGCTGTTTTTGAAGGGTCCGTTGGGTGGACCTGGAATTTGACTATTTCGTCTGTTGGTTTAAAAGAGGTGGACTTGGGTCTTTTGTCGAATATCACGTCGTCCATGTCCACTGTAGAGCGCAGCGCAGTTAGTTCTTCGGCCGTGAGGGCTTCGGATAACGCTTCGAGAGCCAGTGTGGCGGTTTTGTTTTCGGCGCGGAGTGCTATGTCCGGATCACTAGCTAGAGTGATAATTCCATTGGGCCCGGGCATCTTGAGCTTCATGTACCCGTAATGGGGTATAGCTTGGAAGATCGTGAATGCCTCTCGCCCTAAAAGGGCGTGGTATCCGCTACTAAACGGGGCCACTTGGAATGTGATTTGTTCGGACCTGTAATTCTCCGGCGTGCCGAATACCACATCTAGTGTGATTTTTCCCGCACATCGTGCCTCCCGACTAGGGATGATTCCTCTGAAGGTCGTGCTGCTGTGCTCAATGCGGATCTTGTCTATTTCCATTTTTTGAAGAGTCTCCTCATAGATGAGGTTTAATCCGCTGCCACCGTCCATGAGTACTTTAGTAAGCCGGAAGCCATCCACAATTGGACTAAGGACCAAAGCGGCTGGAGCTCGGGATGTGCGGAATTGAGGTTCGTCACTGGCGTTGAAGGTTATGGCCGTGTCGTTCCATGGATTTATCGTTGCAACGTGGCAAACTTCGGCGAGGCTGCGAAGTGCCCGCTTGCGCCTATTGTTTGAGGCGAAAGTCTCAAAGACTGTCAGTACTGTATTGTTATTTTCCGCGGGAGGGTGCTCTGCGGTATTATTGACGGGGAGGTCCTCGCCTCTCCTAGCCACCTGCCGGAGTATCCAACATGCTCTAAGGCTGTGTGTTGGCATGGTATCCGATGTACTATGAATTTTGCATGGCTCATTGAGCCATCCCTCCAATACGGTTCCACGCCCTATAGTGGGTTGTCGCTTCTTTGTAATTGGATTGGGTGACTTAAGAGAGTACACCCTTTTAGTTTGGACAGAGGGTTTAGTTAGAGCCGGAGGATCCCAGAATTGTGTTTGGGATTTCCAAGTGCTTTCCATCGCATAGTACTTCCGTACTATGGACGCCAAGTCAACGAAGTGTGTTATATCACGGCGACTTATGGCTTTGAGGATTCCCTTGTCGGTGCAATTTTTGCAAAAGAATGAAATTGCGTCTTCCTCGTGATAGTCCTTCGCCTTGCTTATTGCAAGGAGGAATCTGGCCCAATAGTGATGTACTGTCTCTTGGGGCCCTTGTCTAATATGGGAAAGATCACTTATGTGAGGGTGGGTGGGTAGATTTAAGTCCAAACCCTGGCCCGGTCTGAGACCCAAAGGAGTTTCCGAGCTTGGTAGTTCGGGCTCTAGGACGTTGCCCAACGGTACTAGCCCGCTGTTCAATTCCAGGTTCGAAGCTTGGGCCATGTCCTCCCGTAGACGGGTATCCGGCTCAGAGAGCTCGGGAATCCGGACATAGTTTGTTCTCAAAATAGAGGAAGAATTGCTGCATCGCTCCTCCACCACCACTATCTGATGGGTAACCGGCGGAGAGTTAATCTCCCTTTGGTCGGGTTTAAGCCCGATCCGATCATAGTCCATAGCGGATCCCAAGGCAGCGATGCGATCCAAGAGCTTGTTCAAAGAAGAGAGCTCCATTGGATCCATCTTCTCGGTGAATCCCGAGCCGACGTGGAGGCGGTTTTTGATGACCCAGAAATCATCGTCGGCGCGACGGCCGATGGGGCAGCACGATGAAGCTGCCTAATCGGAGAGTTTGGCCTACAGCCAGGTCTCCCCCATAGGTAACGTTGTCCCTGACAACAAGGCGAGCCATCAGGCCTTACCGTGACGGCACGGTGGAACTCTCAATGAAAGCACCAATGTCGGTGTCAAAACCGGCGGATCTCGGGTAGGGGGTCCCAAACTGTGCGTCTAAGGCGGATGGTAACAGGAGGCAGGGGACACAATGTTTACCCAGGTTCGGGCCCTCTCGACGGAGGTAATACCCTACTTCCTGCTTGATTGATCTTGATGATATGAGTATTACAAGAGTTGATCTACCACGAGATCAAAGAGGCTAAACCCTAGAAGCTAGCCTATGGTATGATTGTTGTTGTCCTACGGACTAAAACCCTCCGGTTTATATAGACACCGGAGGGGCTAGGGTTACACAGAGTCGGTTACAAGGGAGGAGATCTACATATCCGAATCGCCAAGCTTGCCTTCCACGCAAAGGAGAGTCCCATCCGGACACGGGACGAAGTCTTCAATCTTGTATCTTCAAAGTCCAACAGTCCAGCCAAAGTATATAGTCTGGTTGTCCGAGGATCCCCTAATCCAGGACTCCCTCATTGGGAGCATATGATGTAGTCCTAGGAGTGGACTGGATGAGGAAATTCCCTATTATTTCAATAAGTCTTTCCGTTGGTTGTAACTAATCATGTACCCGCTGATGCGGAATTCCTTTTACCTAACCAGGATTGCAGTAAAGATAAACTACGTTGGGTCTGCCTGCTTGTTCAGTACCACCCATTCCCATGGGAATATATGGGTTTTTGGGTCCAGTGGGAGGATCATTTTCCTTTGAAGGTAATTTTCCCAACCAATAAGTATTGGGCTCCTAAGTAAACAAAGCGAAGGATCAAGTAACCAACATGTTGCGGAGCAGCTAAGTAAGCCTAGAAATGACTCAAGTAATCCAAGGGCAGAGCAACATAATCCAACGGAGGGGCTACGTGATCCAACAGAAGAGCTGCGTAAACAACGAACACATGAACCTGCTAAGGATCCACTCCACCTGCCAAGTGGACCAATCACAAGAGCTCAGGCCGAGAAATTCAATGAAGTAATCCATATGTTGATTCAGCAAGCCAACCATTGGAGTTGGTATTCCAAGTTTCTTGAATAACCTAGCTGTCTGAAACACACCAATGGGATTTTGTGTAATCCTCCGATCTACATGGTGTAGGTAAAGGGCAAAAAAGTCGCTAATTAGTAGCACTGAAGTATGCACCCGGCATGTAAACTTCTTCTTTTTATTTACCAATGCCGCTATTTGACTGATCATCCTTTGAGACCACGGAGAACATCAGAGAGAAAGATACGTCACCTAAAAAAGTTGACACCCTGACTTATATGAGTCGGCTAGAAACTCAAGGCCTGGCCTTCTGTGCGAGAATGTTGGGTCCTTCCCAAAATCGCTTGGATCAATGGAAGATTTGAATAACGCTAGGTTGTGATACTGATGTCTGATTTTACTCATATACATCTGATAGTGAAGGCCATGAAGTTTGAACAGCCTCACTTAACCCTGGTTCGGTAATGGCAAAGGGGATAGCCTTGCTTTTGAACATTCATGTGCATATGTTTTCATTAGATGTGCAATCGAAATCAGTAGAAGCGAAACTTTCATCCCTATATTTCCATAGAAATGAAATTAGCGATACCTTTGAATTCATGAATCATGTTTCTAGTGGAGAGTAACTACTACGAAAGGTACGGAAAACGGGAAAGGCAAAGCACAGGAAAGAAGAATATATTCAACAATGTCATCCTTGTTTTGGTACCGGATTCAACTTGTCGAGGTTTCTGCTTGTAACATCACTCACTAGATCAAATCAAAGGGCTCGGTTTCTGATCCTCGGCAAAGGCAAAGTCAATTCAATAGGAATCTGAATCCTAAAAGGCAAGACCCAAACCACTAGTCGATCTACAGTTCTTCTTTCACTTCCATCTCTTGATACCTGTTTTCTTGCTTTTCTTACCACTGTTGTAGTGAACCGCATCTCTAAGCACCAGGAGTTTTGAACCGCACACAAGGTCCTTCTTAAACTATAAATAAGTGAAATAATTGTTCTAGGTCACCTTGCCTTCTGTGTTCAATAGTTAGTAGGGGAAGTGCATGGCTTGGTATCTCTCTTCCCTGTAGAAAACCAATCACAAGTCCCTCCTTGTTTTCACTCCAAAAAGCTGGAAAATAGAGCAAATCTTAGATAGCCTAACTTATTTTTTTTGCCCTGGAAAAGGCAGCTACTATCCCTGTTGGATTTCCAGAAAACGGAATGTACCTAGGGAACCCTATTGATCAAATCAGAGACTGAACCTAGTGATCTTTCTCCTGCTGGCAAGCATCGATACCTGTCTCCTAATAAATTGATCTTGTCTTGGGCTCTGATTCACACAATCAGAAAGCCCTTGCGATGTGGGTCACCCTTTTCCTCTATACATCTATTCAGCAAAGGTGGCTTGCTATTCTCTGCAATTGAAGGTTGGGCCTACATATCTCTTATTTGTGTGGATCAACCATCCAACCTTTCTTCTTTCTTTCGATAAAAGCATAGGTAGAATGCGTATAGTAATGGTAGAGCTGATGTATGGCTAAGCAGGGCTAATGGAGCTCTTGGAAAGAAGTCAATATCCAGCTTATCCCTAGTCTAGCACTCTACTGTGAAGTCAGAAACCCATTAACAAGCAAGGCTATAGTGAACCTCTTCCTTAAGGGATTGTGGAATGCACACATCCTGGAATACAGTTGGGTGATCCATTAAGCTAAGCAAAGAGCTATGAACAACCTAGTGACACGGTGGCAAGCATCGATACGAGGAAGGTGATAGATCAGATATGATTTCCTTCATAGGATACTCTTTTTCCTTTGGATTGTGGAATGATATGAAGGGCCTAATAGTAGTGATTTAGTGCGATGTGAGGTGCCCCCCGCGTGAGACTTTCTGAGGTTAAGAAAATAATAACAGGACGGCTTTCTTAGACTCTGCTTTATAGCACTCTTTGAGTAAGTTCGTTAACGAGGTAGCAGTTCTACACGAATGAAAATAGACCTATCTTCTCTTTCTTGGGCGGGGCACCAAATTCATGTATCTTTACCAATTAACCAATTTCTTGACGCTGGGGTGGATCCTAAAGAGATACCACTTCCTCATGAATTTATCTTGAATCAGGACCTTTTGGCTCAACTTTATCCTAGTTTTGCCGAAGGAGCAACCCCTTTTTCACTTTAAATTGGTCCAAATACGTGGAATTTCTGACTTTTCGTGGAGGACTAGATCCAGTAACCGGTGGTCTCTGGCTGACTGATATTGCACACCAACATTTAGCTATTCCTATTATTTTCCTAATCGCAGGTCATATGTATAGGACCAATTGGGGTATTGGCCATGGACTTAAAGAATCTGTCTACTCTTATAAAAAGTAGACTTGGTGATGATGGTGTGCCTACCATCCTGTAATATAGGCCGTCCGATCTATATCTAACGGATAGGAAGGAAACTATGACAATTTACCCGCACTCCTCTCCACATTTGCAGATAAGGCCTTCCTTCGTTCATCCTTTTCTCCCACAAGATCTTGATGTTCCGTGCAACGGAAGGGCATCTTGTTAGTCTTATAAAAAACAAAGTTGGTGATGATGGTGTGCCTGCCATCCTGCAATATAGGTCGTCCGATTTATATCTGACGGATAGGAAGAAAATTATGGCAATTTTGCAAAAAGATACCTACACCCCTCTCCACATTTGCAAATAAGGCCTTCCCTCATTCATCCTTTTCTCTCATAAGATAAACTACTCGTACAAATGCATCTTGATGTTCCGTGAACGCACGAGGATGTTTCCTTGGGGGTCTCTCCAGCGCGGCGTGGCCGTAGTTGCAGGTTGACGCCCCTTGAGATGCCGACGTTGAGGGGCACTCGGATTTTGTCCGATGAGCGGGTTAGATGAGTTTGATCACGTAGTAAATGCATTCTAAAGACTACTTCCATGTCCATTTCCTAATTCTCCCCCTGCCCACTGTTTCACAGGTTAGGCTCGGTGCAAGTGGAGATTGGCTTGCATATGTACGGGAGGGTACCAACATTAATTTGCACAACATTTACAACGGTGACACCGTTCCTGTAGAACCTTTGTCCAACATTGGGATCAGCCATGCAATGGGCCACCGCCTGAATTGGTACAATGGAACCACAGTGAGATTGAAGAAGATAGCACGAACCTTGCACATGGTGGGAAAAGGTGGACCATGCTGTCTGTGGCCAATTTGTTGCCGTACGAGTACGAAGACGTTGTGCTCCTTTCTAACCGCATCTTCACGGTGACAAACTAGGGGACTTTTTTCGTATGGGACACATCCTACGGTATACTCCCTCTCTCCCAGTTTATTTGTTTCGATTTTTTTCATTTTATAAGTTTCAAATTCAAATTTAGAGCTCCCATCACATGTTGAGATTACAATGTCCATTAAATCGTTGTGTGCATGTATAGCAAAGAAACAAATCTCGAGTTTGGCACGAGTTCGTGCAGCGGTAGCACCACAAGGCTTGGCGCAGGAGTTACATTTCCCTCTCGGGGCCCTCGGGACTGAGCTTCAGCACCTTACTACACCTGCCTTTGAGTCAATAACATGTGGACCCGATAGGTGGCTGGTCCACATGTAATGCTCCCGAAGGCAGAGGGGCAGTGAGGCCGAGAGGGGTGAGCTGCAGGTTGGGGGACATGTTGTATCATGGGTTCGAGCGGCATTGTGGGAATCACGTGTGGCTGTGGTAGAAACTTGATGCTCGTCGCATTTCAGGTGGTCCACATGTCAAGCACACAAAGGCAGAGGGGCAGTGCGTCTGAGAGGGGTGAGGCGCATGTCGGGGGACGTGGTGTCGTGGGTTGGAGCGACATCGTGGGAATCGCGAGTGGCAGTGGATGAAACGTGATGGTCGTCGTAGTTGAACTTCCATGGACAAGCTGTCATGTCTATGAACACATGCATTGCATACCTATCACTGGAAGGAGTAGTAGTAGAGAAAGCTAGGGTGATAAATAGTTCCTTATAGTCAAGCGGACCCACGCTACTACTTGTTTCAAAGACATGCACACCATCGAAATAGTCCATCTATATCAATATACACAGAGAGATAATATTTTTTAAAAGAGAGGACATAGTTCATCTATCCACAATGCCCTGCTGCTGGTGCAACTTCTTCTTCTTCTTCTTGTTCTCATTTTCTGTGGGTGACGGCTACGCAGCAAGCTCTCTGGACCTTGCAGCTATCTCGAAACTCACACGGGCATCGAGGCAGCATATTTTATCTGCTCGTACGTCAAGGGATAATTCTCCCATCCAGATGACCTTAATGCCAGTGTCTCATCACCCTTTTGAAGATTTGTTCCAAGCACAAAATTTGCTACGTCGAATAGGGATGGTGTCGGTTTATCACAATCTTCTCCAGGAATTTTTATATTGGTTTGTATGTCAGCTATGCTTTTCAAATCAAGGTTGTACGGCTCCAACTTCTGCTTGTCCCCTGCGATGGCTGCCCCACAGAAGTATATGTCCTCCCGAGACAAGAAATCGTGAAGCTCACCTGGTATGGAGGGTGCGTGTATGATGTGGTACACCAAAACATCATCTTCGAGGCACAGCTGAAAGACGACGGCGTGTTGGATCTTCCCAGTGGCACGCTTCGTGTACTCTGCGTCGAGACCGATGACCTTCATCTCCATCTTTTGGAGGGAGTTGGATACATTGTTGATCCATTTCCGAACAACCCTTAGGTGGTCGATGACTGTGGCAACTATGCTCAATGAGCCATCGACGAGGACATGTTGGACGCTAAAAACCTGCATCTCGATCTCTTTCTCCATTTGGAACTGCTGGACCAAAGGGCTATGGTTTGGAGAATTAGGATTAGATGGCTAGTCTAACTGAAGAAGATGATTATTTAAAGGGGCTTTGGAATTACTCCAGGAGGATGTGAAGAGGTTAAAACAATGTGAATGTAGTGCGGTTTGGATGCAAATGAAGATGAAGGAGTAGTGAAGAAGCTGAGGAAAATCGGTTCCCGATGGAGAAGTAAATGGGAGAAGTGGCCTGCACGCAGTTGATTAGACGGCTAGGTAGACTAAACTAAAAGGCTACGCGGGTAGACTAAGGAGTGGTACATGTCCCTATACGTGCCCATCCTTCTAGCGCTACATGTGCCTCTGGCTAGTTGAGGTCACTCTTTTGAATCACCGTGGCAAGACATTTTATGATTCCTTTTTATTTCTACACCCCTCCTGACTCAAGAGGCAAATGCTTTATGTTCTTTAATTGCCCAAAATGTCATGGATGTGTCTTTTTTTGTAACGTGAGTTCTTTAATTGCCCAATATGCTTTATGTTCTAACTCAAGAGGCAAATGACAAGCTTTTCCATAAACCATTTTATAAGGAGACATACCCATAGGATTTTTATATGATGTTCTATAAGCCCAAAGTGCATCATCTAATTTCTTAGACCAATTCTTTCGAGACCTATTAACAGTCTTTTGTAAAATTAATTTTATTTCTCTATTGCTAAGTTCAACTTGACCACTAGACTGAGGATGATAGGGTGATGCAGTTCTATGGTTAACATCATACTTGGCAAGCATTTTATGAAAAGCACCATGAATAAAGTGTGAACCACCATCAGTCATTAAATATCTAGGGACTCCAAACCTTGGGAAAATAACTTCCTTAAGCATTTTAATATACGTGTCATGATCAGCACTACTAGTTGTAATAGCTTCTACCCACTTAGTAACATAATCAACAGCAACCAAGATATGTGTATACCCATTAGAGGAAGGAAAAGGTCCCATGTAATCAAAACCCAAAACATCAAATGGTTCAATAGAAAGTGAATAATTCATAGGAATTCCTTGACGCTTACCGATATTACCTATTCTTTGACATTCATCACAAGATGAGACAAACTTACGAGCATCCTTGAAGAGAGTAGGACAATAAAATCCAGATTGCAATACCTTGTGAGCAGTTCTGTCTCCCGCATGATGTCCTCCATAAGCTTTAGAGTGACATTTCCGTAGGATTTGTCCCTGTTCATGCTCGGGTACACATCGTCTAATAATACCATCTACTCCTTCTTTATAAAGATGTGGGTCATCCCAAAAGTAATGTCTTAAATCATAGAAGAATTTTTTTTCTTTTGTTGATATGTAAAACTAGGTGGTAAATATTTAGCAACAATGTAATTAGCATAGTCAGCATACCAAGGAGTGTTGTGAGCAACATTTATTGCAGCTAACTACTCATCAGGAAAACTATCATTAATAGGTTGTGGGTCATCAAGATTATTTTCAAGCCTAGACAAGTTATCAGCTACGGGGTTCTCCGCTCCTTTTTCTATCAGTGATGTGCAAATCAAGTTCTTTCAGCTAGAGAACCCACCTAATGAGTCTAGGTTTAGCATCTTTCTTTTTCGTAAGATATTTTATAGCAGCATGATCAGTGTGAACAATAACTTTAGAATCAACAATGTAAGATCTGAATTTATCACAAGCAAACACCACTGCTAAGAATTCTTTTTCAGTAGTAGCATAATTTCGTTGAGCACCGTCTAGAGTTTTACTAGCATAATGAATAACATTCAGTTTCTTATCAACTCTTTGTCCTAGAATAGCACCAACAGCATAATTACTAGCATCACACATAATTTCAAAAGGCAAGTTCCAATCAGGTGGTTGAATAATAGGTGCAGAAATTAAGGCTTTCTTGAGTGTTTCAAAGGCTTCTAAACAGTCATCATCAAAAACAAATGGAATATCCTTTTGCAAAAGATTTGTGAGAGGCCTAGAAATTTTAGAGAAGTCTTTAATAAACCTCCTATAGAAACCAACATGACCAAGGAAACTATGAATACCTTTCATATCTTTAGGACATGGTATTTTCTCAATTGCATCAACCTTAGCTTTGTCCACCTCAATACCACTTTCAGAAATTTTATGGCACAAAACAATACTTTCGTTAACCATAAAGTGGCACTTCTCCCAATTCAAGACAAGATTTGTTTGCTCGCATCTCTGCAAAACTCGATCAAGATTGCTCAAACAATCATCAACATACTTCCCATAAACAGAAAAGTCATCCATGAAAACCTCAACAATCTTTTCACAAAACTCAGAGAATATAGCAGTCATACATCTTTGAAAGGTAGCAGGTGCATTGCATAAACCCAAAGGCATTCGTCTATAAGCATAAGTTCCAAAAGGACAAGTAAAAGTGGTATTTTCTTGATCAGGTTGAGAAACAGGTATTTGTGAAAAACTAGAATATCCATCAAGGAAGAAAAAAATGTGTGTGCTTAGATAATCTTTCTAGCATTTGATCAATAAAAGGAAGAGGGGAATGGTCTTTTCTAGTTGCTTTGTTTAATTTACTAAAATCAATTACCATTCTATAGCATGTAACAATTCTTTGTGGAATAAGTTCATTCTTATCATTAGGGGAATGGTCTTTTCTAGTTGCTTTGTTTAATTTACTAAAACCAATTACCATTCTATAGCATGTAACAATTCTTTGTGGAATAAGTTCATTCTTATCATTACGAACAACAGTAATACCTCCTTTCTTAGGAACACAATGAACATGACTTACCCATCTACTATCAGCTATAGGATAGATTATACCCGCTTCCAGAAGTTTTAATATTTCCGCTCTTACCACTTCTTTCATTTTTGGATTTAACCGACGTTGTTGATCAACAACGGGTTTAGCACCAGGTTCCATATCAATCTTGTGCTGACATAGAGTGGGACTAATGCCCTTAAGATCATCAAGAGTATATCCAATAGCAGCTCGGTGCTTCCTTAGAACTTTCAATAATCTTGCTTCTTCATGTTCTGAAAGGTTAGCACTAATAATAACAGGATATATCTTCTTCTCATCAAGATAAGCATACTTCAAAGTGTCCGGCAATTGTTTTAATTCAAACACAGAATCACCTTTAGGTGGAGGAGGACCTCCTAGAGTTTCAATAGGCAAATTTTTTTTAAGCAGAGGATGTTGTTCAAAGAAAATCTTATCTATTTCATTTCTTTCATGCATATGCATATCATTTTCATGGTCTAGCAAATATTGTTCTAAAGGATTAGTAGGAGGTACAACAATAGAGACAAGACCAATAATTTCATCCTTACTAGGCAATTCTCTATTATGAGGTTTTATATTAAACTTGGAGAAATTAAATTCATGAGACTCATCACCAAATCTAACACCGACAGTTTTTTCTCATAATCTATTTTGGCATTAACGGTGTTCAAGAAAGGTCTACCAAAGATAATGGGACAAAAGTCGTCTTGTGGGGAACCAAGAACAAGAAAATCAGTAGGGTATTTTATTTTCCCACACAAGACTTCAACATCTCTAACAATCCCAAGTGGTGTGATGGTGTCTCTATTACTAAGTTTAATAGCAACATCTGTGTCTTCTATTTCAGCGGGTGCTATGTCATTCATAATTTCTTGATATAAGGTAAAAGGAATAGCACTCACGCTAGCACCTATGTCACATAAACCATGATAACAGTGATATCCTATTTTAACTGAGACAACAAGCATGCCAACAATAGGTCTATGTTTATCTTTTTCATTGGGTTTGGCAATTCTAGTAGCTTCATCACAGAAGTAAATAACATGCCCATCTATATTTTCAACTAGGAGTTCTTTAATCATAGCAACACTAGGTTCTACCTTGATATTTTCAGCTGGTTTAGGTGTTCTAATATAACTTTTATTGACCATAGTTGAAACTTTAGCATGTTCCTTTATCCTAACAGTGAAAGGTGGTTTTTCAATATAAGCAGTAGGAACAACTGGATCAACATTATAGATTATAGTTTCATCTTTAGCTATTTCTGGTTCTTTAATTTCTTCTTTAATAGGTGGATGATATTTGAACCACTTCTCTTTAGGGAGATCAACATGAGTAGCAAAAGATTCACAAAAGGAGGCTACTATCTCAAAGTCAAGTCCATATTTAGTGCTAAACTTCTGGAAAGCATCGGTATTCATAAAAGATTTAACACAATCATACTTAAGCTTAATACCCGACTCTTTACCTTCGCCGAGTTCCCAATATTCAGAGTTGCGTTTAATTCTTTCCAAAAGATCCCACCGGAATTCAATATCTTCTTCATAAAGGAACCCGTACAAGAAGTATCAAGCATGGATCGATCATCATGAGAAGGCCGAGCATAAAAATTCTGAATGATAATTTCTATTGAGAGCTCATGATTGGGGAATGAATATAACATTGACTTCAGCCTCCCCCAAGTTAGAGCGATACTTTCTCCTTCACGAGGCCAAAAATTATATATATAATTCTGATCCCGACAAACTAGATGCATAGGATAATTTTTTGGTGAAACTCCAATTTCAATAAATTCCAATTTCAAGATTCAATATCATCGCATAGCCTATACCATGCCAATGCTTTTCCCTTCAAATATAAAGGGAAAAACTTCTTCTTAACTTCATCTCAGGGTAAACTTGCAAGCTTAAACAATTCACAAATTTCTTCCACATATATCAAGTTCATGTCAGGATGTTCGGTTCCATCTCCTGCATAAGGATTAGCTAGCAGTTGTTCTATCATACCCGAAGGAATTTCATATTCAATATTTTCAGTAGGTGCAGTAGGTTGAGGGGTAACTAATTATGGTTCCGGTCGAGGTGAAGATACCCCGAACAAACCCCTCAAAGGATTGTTTTCCATAGTAACAAGTAACAATAAATTTCAGCACGTAGTCATAATTTTTCCTTACCAATTTCCACTTACCAAGAGCGCTTCACTCCCCAACAACGACGCCGGAAAAGAGCCTTGATGACCCACAAGTATAGGGGATCAATCGTAGTCCTTTCGATAAGTAAGAGTGTCGAACCCAACGAAGAGTAGAAGGAAATGACAAGTGGTTTTCAGCAAGGTAATGCCGGTAAGCACTGAAATTGCAAGTAGCGAGTAATTTGATAGCAAGATACGAGCAAGTAACGATAATAGTAACAAAAGTGCTGCAAGGTAGACCAATCCTTTTGAGGCAAAGGACAGGCCAAAAAAATCTCTTACGATAAGCAAACTGTTCTTGAGGGTACACGGGAATTTCATCTAGTCACTTTCATCATGTTGGTTTGATTTGCGTTCTCTACTTTGATAATTTGATATGTGGGTGGATCGGTGCTTAGGTGTTGTTATTACTTGAACAAACCTCCTACTTATAATTAACCCCCTCGCAAGCATCTGCAACTATAAGAAAAGTATTAAGAATAAATTCTAACCATAGCATTAAACTTTTGGATCCAATCGGTCCCTTACGGAATAGCGCATAAGCTAGGGTTTAAGCTTCACTCTCGCAACCCATCATCTAATAACTACTCCACAATGCATTCCCTTAGGCCCAAATATGGTGAAGTGTCATGTAGTCGACGTTCACATGACACCACTAAGGGAATCACAACATACATACCATCAAACTATCGAACACATATAAAATTCACATGATTACTTGCAACAAGATTTCTCCTGTGACCTCAAGAACAAAAGTAACTACTCACAAATGTTAATCATGCTCAAGATCAGAGGGGTATTAAATAGCATATTGGATCTGAACATATAATATTCCACCAAATAAACCATATAGTAATCAACTACAAGATGTAATCAACACTACTAGTCACCCACAAGCACCAATCTATAGTTCCGGTAACAAGATTGAACACAAAGGATGAACTAGGGTATTAGAGGAGATGATGCTGTTGAAGATGTCAAAACAAAGCGCAAGGTCGAGGGAAACCGATGGACAGATCGAGGTGTCGTGTGGGAAGTCACCGGCATTGGACACAACGACGGAAGGGCTCGGCTCCGGCGGAGATTGGGATGGTATGGACGTGGACTCGAGAGGGTTTTGGCGAGGGGTTTTTGAGGGGTTCGAATGAGAGGGGTCGTGGGTACTTATAGGACATGAGTCCTAGAGAAGGGGGCGAGCGCTCAGGATAGAATCCCGAGGTTGAACAGCGGCCATGGCGTCGTGCGCGTGTAGGAGAGAGAGGCTAGCGAGAGATAGAGAGGGTGCAGGAGACCGACTCGTAGCGATTTCGGGCGAGGGCAAGCCGCGGGTGGAGATGGGCCGTAGCTCGGGACCCGGCTGGGCCTGGCGGCTAGCACCGACCTGCGTTAGATTTCCCATTTTTTAAACAAAATCTTTTCTATTTCTAATTTACAGCAATAGTCAAACATAGAAAAAGACTAAACTTTTTAACATGCCTAAACGCAATTTTAGAAAATAAATATTTTTGCTATACTAATAAAATTAGCAATAAAATAATTTGCAAGCAAATCCAAATAAATAATTTTTTATCTCAAATTTCAATTTCCACTATTTCATTTCTAATTTTGAAGAAGTAATGTTTTCTTCTCTCTTTATTTTATTTGTATAAATGGAAATGAATATTTGAAAACTTTCGCAAATCTTCACCATTTATTCATATAACTTTCAACTCCCCTTATGGTCCATGAGTTTCATAAAGTTTCTTGAGTCAATAATATAAACTCCATATGCATTAAAACATGGATGCAAAATGAATGATATATAAATAAGCATTCAAATTGAAAATTGAGATGTTAAAAAATCTGGCTTTCTCTTGCTTTTAGCCTTTTATACGCAGGTAAGAACACAGAATAAGCGCATCGTGTGCCTGTAATTTTGTAGCTTTTGGCTTGTCGGAGCCAACATGGTATGCGCGTCCGGGCGTGCCTATATCTGTCCTAAATATGAGCCAGGTACGAGAAGTGTCGGTCGGTCCGGACGTGAGTGCTAAATTTGCCGAGTTTGAATATGTGTTAAATTTGCGTCCGAATAGTGGCAGGCCGCCGAATGTTTGGGGCGGAAATGAAATGTCCGGTTCTAGATGCTCTTACAAACTTTAGTGGGCCACGTTAGGAGGCACCCAAAAAAAAAGTTATTGAGGACGCGTTACTAAAGAAAAATGTTAAGGAGGATGCTAAGCTAAAAAAACAAAATTAAGGAGGACGCAGAGATCTCGACCTAACGAATGAAATCAATCCATTTGATTCCGCCGCCGGCGTGCACAGCTGAAAATTCAAACCCATAGCTGAGAGGCGCCGCGCGTATTTATGCTTCTCCTTTCCGTAAAACAAAAAACAAATCGAAAAAGAAGCTGCTCCTGATCCACCTCCGTTCCCCCCTTCCGCGGCTCGTCTTCTCTTCCCTCCTCCGGCGAAGCCGAACCACCCCAGCGGCGAGAGCGAGCGCCGAACGACGGTGTGGGCTCTGCAAGGTACGCCCGCAGTACCACTGGTAGGTGCTTCGCTCGCTCCATCCGAATGCTTGTGTTCTCGCACATTCGGGGATTTTATTTGGGGGAAATACTTTCTGGTACTTGTTTAAGGGGTTCTCGTTTTGGGTGTGTATCCAGTTGCTTATGAATTCAATCTCCATTTTCGCTTGGACTTGGAATTGATTGACTTCTGCAGTCGTACTGGTGTTTTTAGGGGGGCTCGTGCGGTTCTGTTGGACGTTTTTGATGGTTTGAATTTCCGGTATCCCCTCTCTGCCAAATCGAACCAGGTTACGGAAAATCTTCAGCCATTTTCGGCTGGGCCACGCGATCCGATACAAATCACGATCTCTGCACTGTTTCGCGTGTATATTGTCGACATTTAGTACCGCGTTTCTGCAATTTTGCTAATCTGCAACACTAATCCGCTTCCTCCGCTGCAGCGATGGACCCCCGCCACCTCGGCGTCGGCGCAACCCCCGGCAGCGGCGGGAGTGGCGGCCAATCAGTGGACGCGTCAGCGAGGCGCCGCCGCCGCATGTCGGCCCCGTTGACAGGCACCCGCCTCATGCTGGCCTTCAACGATGCTGCTGGTGACGGTCATGGCGGGAGGTCGTCCTCGTCGTCGTCGTCTTCCGGAGGGTTGGACCTCTCGTTAGATGAACCGCACCCCCGCTACAGTCACCACCGTGTCTACCCCGAGTTCTCTCCGATGTCGAATATGGGGCGCCTCCTCTTTCATGGCTCTCCACTAGGGTCGCCTACGACCGATGACGATGTCCTCGTCATGGATGGTGTGCTCGTTGCCGACGGCTTCAGCCCTGGCCCCAAGCGCTACGCCTCCTTCACTGACCTACGCTTGGTCCACACCAACTCCCCTGGCTCGGGCGGCAGCGGTCGCCACGGCTCCAGTCTCCAGGTAATCGATTCACACTTGTTGTCGGCTTGTGTTTGGGAGAGCTCGTCATGTTGTTTCCGTGATATTGTCGGATGCGTTTGGTTGAGCTATGGTTTCATGGTCGCATTGTGCTTTAGCAAAACTGTATGGTTTATGGTCTGGAAGATTGCGTGGTGTTAACGGAAATAAACATCATTGATGAATCTGAAAACGAAGTTAAGTCATGACTTAAATAGTTAATGAAGATTTTTAAAATTAAGTTCTTAAAAAGGGGTTATGACTTATGACAATGATGTATGGTAGATCACTTTGCATGCTATGCTTTAATCCTGTTTACAAATAGGGAAAAAGGAATGCTGAGATTAGGTGCTTTATAGTTGGACAAGTAGTGAGAAAAGAGCCAATGCAAACTGAGAAGTTATAGGAAATGAAAAGAAAATTTGGGAGCAATTGTTTCAGTAGATTAAAGCATTTTAGGAGTTCATCAAGGCAGACCAAGAGTACATCGAATAAGCTTGCACGCTTTGCTTACTGGAAACCATGTTCTGTAGTTGCTCGCTGTAAAAACTAGGGTTTGGGAAACTGCTTGACACCCAATACGGGTGTAGCTATCTCATATATATAAGGGTACACAAAGTGTACAAATACAAGATACATGGTATACACAGAAGCTATGTATAAACGTTATCTAACACCCTCCCTCAATCTTAACTGTGGCCTAAAGTACAAAGCAAGTTAAGATTGCGCCTACAACCTTCAAACTGAGGTTGTGGAAGTGGCTTCGTGAAGATGTCAACAAGTTGATCTTTGGAGGAGATGAACTTGATATGAAGAAGCTTTTGTGCAACACGTTCCCTCATAAAGTGATAGTCAATTTCGATGTGCTTGGTACGAGCATGAAAAACTGGATTAGATGAAAGATACGTCGCACCAATATTATCACACCAAAGAACCGGTGGCTGCTCTTGAGAGACTCCCAACTCTCTCAACAGAGACTGTACCCAAATGAGCTCAGCCGTGGCATTGGCAACTGCCTTGTACTCTGCTTCAGTGCTACTCCGAGATATTGTGGCCTGCTTGCGTGCACTCCAAGCAATCAAGTTGCGACCAAAGAAGATAGCATAGCCCCCCGTTGATCTCCGATCATCCAGGCTCCCAACCCAATCTGCGTTAGAGAACACCGAGAGAGCACTCGAGGAGGTAGACTGAACATGCAAGCCATAGGAGACAGTATGAGAGAGATAACGCAGTATATGCTTCAGAGCTGACCAGTGTGAAGTCCGAGGAGCATGAAGATACTGGCACACACGGTTTACCGCATAGGAGATGTCCGGCCGTGTGATAGTGAAGTACTGCAAGCCACCAACAATATTGCGGTACTCTGTAGCATCATCTGAAGGAAGCAAGGCACCATCCAAGGCTGATAACCAATCAGTCGCAGACATAGGGGTGGTAGCATGCTTGCATTGCAACATACCAGCACGTCGCAGCAAGTCCAAGGAATACCTATGCTGAGTGAGAGTCAGGCCAGCAGGGGACCGTGAAACCTCCAGACCAAGGAAGTAATGGAGAGCACCCAGATCCTTGACAGCAATGACCACTCAGAGCAGACATCAGACGATCAGCGGCAGTCATTGAGGAGCTAATAAGAATAATGTCATCAACATAAACCAGCAGGTACATAGTAACCTCAGGACGATGGAACAGGAACAGAGACGTGTCGGCAGTGGACGGAGCAAATCCAAGACGTCGAAGAACCGAGCCAAGTCAGGCATGCCATGCACGAGGAGCCTACTTAAGTCCATAAAGCGCCTCAACATGACGACACAAATGATGCGGACAAGCAGAATCAACAAAACCTGGAGGTTGCTGCATGTAAACCTCTTCCTCCAAGACCCCATGGAGAAAAGCATTCCAAACATCAAGTTGACGCAGAGACCACCCTTTGGCAACAGCCAAGGACAGAAGCAGACGAATGGTGGTAGGTTTGACAACTGGACTGAAGGTATCCTCATAATCAAGACCATACCATTGTTTAAACCCTTTGGCCACTAACAATGCCTTGTATTGCTCAATAGAACCATCAGCATGCTTCTTTACCTTAAACACCCACTTGGAGTCAATGATGTTGACACCAGACACAGGAGGAACCAAGCGCCAAGTATCGTTCCTCTGTAGTGCCTGAAACTCCTGCTCCATGGCACTGCGCCAATGAGGAATCCGAAGAGCCGCCTGAAAATGCCGAGGCTCAGCAGTGGGATCAGCATCTGTCTGTGCCATACACGCCGCAATCCACACAACCGTGCCGTCAGTGCGCTCCTTCGGCCGAACAATACCACTATGACTGCGCGTACGAGGACGCAGAATAGCGGTAAGTGGCGGAGGTGGCGGCGGAGACGGAGTTGATGAAGATGGCGATGACGATGCAGACCACTCCCCAGACGTAGAGCCAGTCGTGCCAGGCGACCGGCCTGGCAAGGAAGGCGTGGACGCCGGCTCGGCCCCCGCGACAGAGGCTGGCTCAGGCGAAGCTGGTTCGGCCAGCTTGACCGGCTTGGCCGGCTCGGCCAACGCGTTGCTAGCCCCATGCTGGACCGAGGTGGCAGGGCCTAGCTCGACCAGCCCCGTCGGCGAGCCAGGTGACAGAGGGGCGTCGTGAGCGGGCTCAATGGACGTCCGAAGGGACGCAGGCGGCTGCTCATCCGGAAGCTCGAGGTGTTCTCCTCGCCCAGTACCTGCACCATGGTTAGGTAGCAACAAGGGGGTATATGCAGCATCAACAAATTGACCAAACAAAGGTAAAACAGATTTCTCAGGTGCAATGGTAGTGGTGGAGGTGACCGGAAGTGCGGAAAAAGGAAAAACATTCTCATCAAACACCACATCATGAGAGATGTAGACGCGGTTAGAGGGAACATGAAGACACTTGTACCCTTTATGAAGAGAACTATAATAAAAAAACACGCGCTGTTTAGACCAAAACTCCAGCTTGCGTTGGTTATATGGACGAAGATGTGGCCAACACGCACACCCAAAGACCTTGAGAAACGTATAATCAGGAATTTCATTCAGCAAGAGTTCAAGTGGTGTTTCATCTGATGGAGTCGTGTAGGGAGTTTGTTAATGAGAAAGCATGCGGTGGAAAACGCATCACTCCAAAATCGGAAAGAAACGGAGGCATGGGCAAGCAAAGCAAGACCAGTCTCAACTATATGGCGATGCTTACGCTTAGCTACACCGTTTTGCTGATGTGTATGAGGACAAGACACACGATGTGTAATTCTAAGCTTATTAAAGAATGCATTGAGGTTGTGAAATTAACCCCCCCCCCCCAATCGGATTGCACATGAATGATTTTGTGACTGAGCAGACGCTCAACATGCGCTTAGAATTGCAAGAAAACATTAAACATATCAGACTTGCGTTTAAGAAGATAAAGCCAAGTGAACCGACTGTAAGCATCAATAAAACTGACATAGTAATTATGACTACTAACAGAGGTTTGGGCATGGCCCCATACATCCAAAAACACAAGTTCAAGCAGTTTATTGACTACACGACTCGACTCAGAAAAAGGAAGTTGATGACTTGCCTTGCTGACAGGCATCACAAATTGCATCAACATGTTTATTGGACACAACTGTAAGCTGATGAAGTACATGGCGAATGATAGGAGTGGCAGGATGACCAAGGTGCGCATGCCAATGTGATGGAGACACACGAACACCGCCGAAAGCACTGAGCTGGTGGCACATCAAGTGCATAGAGACCATTATTGTGCAGTCGACCTCTAAGAAGTACGTCCCTCGTGTCTCGGTCTTTAACAAAAAATGAAAATGATGGAATTCAGCAAGAACATTATTATCACGAGTAAGTTTAGGAAGTGAAAGCAAACTACGTGAAACAGAGGGAACATGAAGGACATTAAGAAGACGTAATTGTGTGGATCGACGTGTAAGAAGTGATGCTTGACCAATATGTGAGATGTGCATACCTTCCCCATTAGCGATGCGAACCTGATCATGTTTACGGTACGGCTCCTGTGTAGAGAGCTTGCCCATCTCACTCGTCAGGTGATTGGTAGCTCCCGTATCCATGTACCACGATGCATAAACATAATAGGAAGGAGTGTGACCCTGCTCATGACTCGCCAGGGCAGCCTGCTTCTCATTACCCTTGCCATTGTTTCGATCCCCAAAAAAATCTTGCTTGAAGCGACGATGACAACGGGAAGCAAGGTGACCATCAAGCCCACACAGCTAGCAGGGGACCTGAGCACCACATAAGGGGCAGCAGGCACAGACTCGGACGCCCGTAGAGGTGGTGTAGTTCCGCGAGTTAGGCCCGGCCGACGGAGGTTTGCCACCAGTTGGTTGCTTGTAGGGCTTGCCCTTGCCATGCGTTTTGGCGTTGGCGGAAGGGAAACTCGGCGTAGAGCGGCAAGCCTGAATGCGCTGTTCCGTGGCAAGGAGACGCGCGTACAGCTCACGCGGCTGGATGGGAGTGTCACGACCATTGATATTCTCCACCAAATTATCATAGTCGTCACCCAGTCCATTGAGCACATAAGAGGTGAACTCCTCCGGACCAAGAGCCTTGCCGATGGAAGCAAGTGTGTCAGCCATACTCGTCACCCTGTTGAAGTAGTTAGTGACAATGAGGTCATGAAGCTTCACCTCCCCAAGCGCAGTGCAAATAGCATGAGCACGCGTCTGGGACTGCGAATCAAAACTGGTATGAAGAGTCGTCCACGTCCCGAGACGTAGCGGCAAAGATGACCAGCGACGAGACTCCCTTCGCGAGAGAGGACTGGATAGCAGAGATGATGGCTTGATCTTGAGCCACCCACGCATGATGCCCCGGATGATATGGCGAAGGGCACGGCAGAGTACCATCAACAAAGCCCTCCAAGTAGCGACTGCGGAGAAGAAGCAACACCTGTGCACGCCACGACAGATATGACAGATAGTTATCCGTCGTGAGCTTCACCGGGATGAGATGCGTGAAGTAGAACGGTGCAGCAGCGGCGACATGATCCGACAGAGGTGGCGCGTAGTAGCCCTGATGCGGACCACCACCAGGCGCCGGCGACATGATCGAAGAAGCCGCAGCAGGCGGAGGATACGGTGCCGGGGAAGCACCATAGGACGGAGCAGATGCACCATAGTACGGTGCGATCGGAGGAGCCGGCTGGTACCTGCCGTAGATCGCCGGTGCAACGCTGTAGGGCGCCGCAAATACGTCGTAGGAATCCGCGGGCGACGCACTGTGTGGAACCGCGGGTGACGTGCTGTACGTGACCGGGGCTGCTGCGCTGTATGCGGCCGGGGGTAGTGCGCCGTATGCGGCCGGGGGTGGGGCGCCGTATGCAGCCGCGGGCCATGCGACGGCACCGCGGCCGCGGCCGCGTAGAGCCGCGTTTGGCAAAGACGGCGACGGCGGGGCAGCAGCGGACCAGGCGCGCCTACCAAGGGAAATAGTGGCCGAGCGGCCAGGAACAGAGAGGCCAGGGCGGCGGCTGCCGGGCCGGATGGCATCGGAGGCGATCGGGGTCGAGGGCGATCGGGACAGAGCGGAAGCGATCGAAACCTAAACTGATACCATGTAAAAACTAGGGTTTGGGAAACTGCTCGACACCCAATACGGATGTGGCTATCTCATATATAGAGATAATATCACCAGGAGTCATTGAACTTACGCTCGATGTTCAGTTTGGTGCTAGAACTTTGAAAATACGGATTTGTGGTCATCTAACTTGACATCGCGTGTAAATACGGTCACAACATATGCATTTGGATGTATCAGGGTGTATGGCCCCACCTGTTAGTGAGTGGTGACGCATGATGGACTTATTTTTGCACAAAACACCCTCACATTTTTTTATTTCCAAAAAGTCAAATTAGTGAAAAATGGGGGAGAGCCTGGAATCCAACCCACGACCAATGTTCACCACAGAAGCCACTCTAGCCAACAAGCCATCCCTGTTTGCATGTAACGTATGGATAGCTAAGTTAGATGTACTGAGAGCTTAAATGATATTTATTTTTTTGCATCTATGAGCAGTGGATGTACATCTGCAGCCCATTTAAGCTATTTTACCTGAAACATGTAGAGGCGCGCACTGCTACAGTGATTCCGTTAAGCAGGACGAGAAGTCATGTCCAGGTAGGTTGACGCATTAAGATCAACATATAATGCCATCAACACAGTACTTACAAGTTTTTTCTTCTAAGAAACACACAGTACTTACATGTGGAGTGGTAAAACAATGTAAGTGATACTAATTGCACATCAGGATGGTTTGACATAGCAGTAAATACAGGGACATTTCATCAATGAAGCTCCTATGCATGGAAATCTGTTCTTTCTCCGTCTGTCTCTGGCTGGCTCTCTCTGGCAGTATACACAAGATGCGTGTCTTTCGGAAGGTGATCGCGCTGATGGCTTATTTTTTAACATATTGCGGCTCATTTTGCATTTGCTATTTCTTCAAGATATTTGTAAAACGTAATTAATAAAGTTATGTTCTAAGAATATTATACATAAAAACTATCATTAGTACATAAAAACATTTAAATATACACTTGTGTATTATATAAAAAAATAGTTAATACCGACATTGAAAATGTTTGTTAAATAAATATGTTTAACGAATCCAAAATGTATAGACTCGCAACTTATATTTAAATTATGCAAAATGCTGAATTCAAACATTTACGTACCTATATGCAGTACAGTGTGGTTGGCTTTTCCCGTAAATTAAAAAATTGTAAGGGTGTTTTGTGCAACAATTAAGTAAGCTGAGCGCCACCACTCACTAACAGGTGGGGCCATACACCTTGATACGTCAGCACGCGTATTTTGTGACCATATTTGCACGCGATGTCAAGTTAGATGACAACAAATCCGTATTTTTAAAATTGTAGCACCAAACTGAACATTGAACGCAAGTTCTATGACTTACGGTGATATTACCTCTCATATATATATAAGGGTACACAAAGTGCATAAATACAAGATACAGGGTATACACAGAAGCTACGTATAAACGTTATCTAACACTCACAATGTTTGTTAGGACTTGGGAATACAACAAGTGTGGTACTGACTAGCTGAATGTAGTTGACCCGTAGTCCTATGTCCTATCCTACCAATGGTGCACGAAAACTCCTGTATTTATCCATCTGGAAGCCAAAATAAGGGGAGAGTTTTTCTGTTTTAGAAAAAGAGGAGGAGGAAACATGTGGACAATAAAAGGATGGGGAAGTTTTCCCCACCCTTGCCAAGTTCGTAGTCTGGAATTAGTAATACCAAATC